>NW_019104024.1:45848-181775 GCF_001856785.1 Myzus persicae
TAATTTAATGTAACTTTTATTTTTTATACTTTTTAACTTAATAACACGAATATAATTTTTTATTAAACGTATGTGTTATAACTATAAAACAAACTAAAAATCCACATAATTTTATATTTATTGTGTAAATTAATATTATAATGTAACTTTTATTTTTCATAGACGCGAAAAGAATATTTCATTGGTGTCATTGGTGACCAAAATAGTGTACTGGCCGAAAACGGTCATGTCGGAATGGCCGAAAAGTGAATTGGCCGAAAAGGGAAAGGTTCATTTTGGCCGAAAAGTGTCCCGCCCGTTTGGATATTGTAGAAATCTTCCAAAATGATTTCAGCAGTATTGGTGTACATGACAATCTGTAGAGAAATTTGTTTCTATAGACATAATATTATAGTTTACGAAGTAAAATAGTGTACAAAGTCTGAAATTGTATTTTTATAACGCTATCAGAGTAAGTACATTGTATCTAATCACGTTTATAAGGTTAATAGGTATACCTATAAAGTTTTGTCCGTACCAAGAAATGGAGTAAACATTTAAAATAAATAACCTTCAACAATTTTTATTTTATCTAAAATCGCTTTGACTTAATAATTGAGTAAAAGATAAAGTAATGTTATAAGTTTTAACATAGTAACCAAACAGACGAAATCGATATCATCCCGGCCAACCTCTATGTGAACTTCTCGCACCGAGTTCTGATATTACTGCTCGGCTCATTAAATTTCTAAATTTATCAGAAATGTATTATAATATATTTTAATCCATCATTTAACGACTAAAATACTCTTATCAATCAATTATGTTGGTTATTTCATTTTTATATTCTCCACTGTAAGCTACTGATTTTTTTGTGCATTTAAATTTTTAGCTGCGAATTGCGATAAAGCTATAACAATCACGATGTTGTTGCGTGAAAAATAAAGCATAAGATAATCACATTTATATTGAAAAAATTAATGTAAATGTTATTTTATAAAATGAAAAATAAAGACACAACGTTCAGACTAATTTTAGGCTATTTATAGCCCCTAACCTATTCACACCGTTCTACGGGAGGTGCGATGTGATATTGACTTGTAAGTTTATAACAATTTATTATAACCACTGTGTATGATATAATCGGAGCCTGAAATTAAATTAACAAGTGCCTTTTGCTACGCAATAATGTACCTTTACAAAATGTGCAACTTTTTTTATAGGAACTTTAACTTTACAAACGTTGTAGGAAAACGATGGTTTAACTTTTGGCATTTTGAACACATTATTTGAACTAAACCAAAACCTAAATACCAAACTTATAGACACGCACAATAAATAAACAGCATACTGAAAATAAATGCAATCCCTGTGTGTGTCCAACTGACCAATTAGTTGTTAATATGTTCTAGTTCCGGTTAGGCATCACATCACATAATCACTGGCGATAGATAAATCAAGCGAATAGTATAATGAAGCAATGGCTTTCATGTGATATAAAACGATTGACATTTGGTACGGATGAAGAATACTTAAAAACAAAGCGAATATATCATGGAAACAATATTTCTTCGAATAATTTTTTGAATTTATACTAAAAGCTAAAAAAAAAATGATCTAACACGGAAAAACATCGAAAAATGCCAAATTAAAGTTTCACCTTTGAAGTTCGATACGTCATAATGAAACTAATTATAATTATATACTTGGAAGTTGAAATGCATTTTCCTAAAGCAGTAGAGCACCCAAAAAAGAATAGACTTTGAATTGAAATCCTAATCATATATCATATTATATAATATTGTAATAATTAATAAATACTATAAATAAATAAATAATATGTTTTTGACCAAAATCAGTTCATCCGTTTACTAAAATCGTTTCTTTGTTGATTTGTCATAGTAAGGTGCACTCGAAAATTAAAACCAACTATATACATCAGAGCAGCTATATAGGTACTTAAGTAGATTTTTTTTAAATTTTACTACAAATTTGCATTTTTGAATTGTACACTTAACAGTTACTTAGAGGTAAATCTGTTCAGTTCATCCCGACACTTGAGTTACTTGTTCATTACGCCATTACTAATACACAAATTATTCTTAAATTGGCAACCTAGCTTTCAATAAAATTAAGTTGGTCTTACATTACGGAATATGGTATTTATTTCAGTATAATATCACATAGTTTTAGGACCCCCGTGTAATTTAAATCATAACAGTCTCCGAATACCAATAGACGAACTTCAGGACAAGTTACATACATTTTGGGTTTGTGGTTCGTATTATATGAATACACTTGGGATACACTTTATTGCTCTATTGATTAACATTATGTTCCACTCGTCCATCATAATACACTTACAATGTATCATAGATGACATATGTTTTTTTTAAATTATTTAAATTATGTGCTGTTCGAGTGCTGTAGTGACGGAAGTAGTTTAGAAAATGCCGGTTAGCCTCGGGCCCGGCTGTTAAATCGATTATATTACAACTCGAGTTTTTTCGTGGCCGAACAATTGACCAACATTGTTCAAATGCATAGAAGTGACGGGTTAAATGTCAACGGTATGAGGATCGAAACAATTATTTGGCACAGAGAAACACGAAATATATTAAGAGGACGTTGCACCAACTAGCAACTAGGCAGCGTGCGTGCTGTCCATATCAGCAGCAGTCGAACACGCGAGTGACAATCGAAAGCTGTGAAGGTCAGACACACAAAAAAGGACACATTATTAAAATAGACACAATATACAGTTGCACAACCGGCCTGAACATTTGCTCTAGGATAGGGACTAAGCCCCTTCATACATTTTCCCAAAAAGTAACCCGACAGACCTTTGCCCCGCTTGACGCTTTTAAACAACAAAATAATTATTTTTACAAAACGTCTCATGAATTTATGACTATATATAAGCGATGATAGGTATATCGTTGGAATTTGCATTGAATATGACGGGAGTGTGTGCGCGTACAACATTTAACCCAGCAATATCATGATAAATGCTTTACTACCTGTTGACTATTATTTATTCATTTTGAATTGATATTATAATGTATGCATGAGTTCAAAGATTAATAATTTATCTTGAAGGACCTATGAATAATAATGCGCTTATGGGCAAATATAATATTGCTACACGTGTGGATGCATTGTAGTAGGTACCTAGTGTAGACATAGGTACGTACCCTTATTTTACCTATTGCGGACATGATATTATTTATTATATAGCATCAGTTTTTATATGTTTTTTTTAATATTAGGTATACAGGAACAATGTCCATATTATTATAATGTAATAAGAGTTTTTTTAAAAATATTTCCCAATTCAAGAAAAGAAGCACAAACAATTTAAAATATTAATTGGGATACGCTAATAATAACTATCGTTGGAGCTATTTGTTCATTAAAACAAAAAATTAATCGTGATGGGATGTCGCATTCTGCGCATTTCAATAAATTATTGTTTGTATAAAATCGCTATATTATACTGGGTCACTGTAAATTTCGTCACATTATTAATTTATTTATGTAAAAATGAATATATTTTATAAATACATAAATTATTATTATTACATATTTTTTTTTAGAATAAAATTAACTGCTAAGAATATCGTCTTAGTATTTGAACACGACTGTTATACATAATATCATAAACATTTTAGAGTTTGAACTGATAAGAAAAATCCCACATTCGGCATTATGAACTATTATGTTTATGCCACACTCTCAAATTGTATTCATAATAATTTACCTACCTACTTCCCGTATTAATACGTCGATAATGAAAGATAAGACTATATACATAGCAAACCTAATGGGTAGGTGCCGATAAAAAGTAAAAACGATAACTACGGCAATCGATAAAACATTATGATAATTTCAATAATAATTTCAAAATGTGTCTATCATAAATTGCACAAATATTGTTATATCTATTGCCATATATGGTATGAATTGGTGCAGTGTATACATTGTAACAATGACTAATGACTTTTAACAATAATAATAGTAATAATATGACCAGGCACTGAAATTACAATATTATAATTTATAAGAACACATTGTAATATACCTATTATTAAATGGCAAATTATAGTGTAATACATCACAACACCAACACACCAGTACTCGACAACAGGTTATTTGCACGTGCTGATATAATAATATCGCAAACCGCCAAACGTATATTATTAATATATCATTATGGTTGCCAACACGGTGTACACTTAACACATCATAATACAACATTATTATAAATATATTATATTATAACTGCTACTGAATTGTACTCGCGTCCATCGTGAACACGTTTCTCGAGGAAAAATAGAACAAGACACGTCCTATAATGTAATAGTTGTACACGGCCATTCATAGGGTATGGCTGCAGCGTTACAATTGTGCGGGTAGTCGTAAAGTCTGTAGGTAGTTACGATTGTTTGTATTGAGTTTTTTTTAACGATAACGTTCGAAGTAAATCCATTTTGAGACGCAGTATTAATAAATAGGTATTCACCGAAGTAAAAATCTTACCAAATTATATTTATATTAAATCGCGTTGATTTAAAATCAGTTTTACGAAACCTGCAACAGGAACCTAGGCAGTTGGCACGTCCGCAGAGTGATCTTTCCCAGCTCGTTTTAGATATTATGTCGTCGACGACGACGAGTTCAATACTGACAATACTCATCATACAACTATAGTATTTTATACAGAATACATTATAAGTACAACTATAGGACACTACTACTGTTGTACTCGCTTGTGTCGTGTGCACGTGGCTTGGCAAAAATAGCACAAGACAACGATCATAGTGCACGGCTACAGTTGTAAAATAGGAATCCAATATTTTTATATGATTTATATTTTTTAGGTATATTCTTCACAATGACTACGAGTTCAAACGCGCGTCGGTTTAGAAGAAAATATCATATCCCTTGAATTGTATAGAACATTATATTATAACAACACGATCGCAGGGCATAGTGCGCCTTATTTTTTTACTCGTATTTGTGAAAATACAAATAATACAATTGGCACAAAATACCAGCTCCCATTATTGTGCATCCATGTTATACCTATTTAATTCTAAAACATGACGAGTACAAATAACGCTAGAACATTTAACAGCATATTGTTTAACAATATTATGTTGCGTTTTAGAAAAAAAAGAGCTTATTTCTTTAATTGCATATATTATTATAATCAATAAACATTACATAAAATTGGATTGCACTGTTCATTTGATCAAATTCTCAAGTACACGACCTCTAGAGACCTCCTGACTTCTGGAGGAAGGCATAATATAGCGTAGGTTATTATTTAATATTTCTATCTGATGTCATTTCTACAGAACTTATACGATTTTGTATTATAATTTACAACTGTTTTATTTCCACGTTTTTACTAGGATTTCTAACATATATTTTTCGACTTACCCAAACCCATAATATTGGTTGAAAGTTATGTTCAAGATTTGGCGCGCATGCCGAATTGAATAGAAAATTTTTTCTCTTGCATATTTTTACATAGGTATCTTAATAAAAAATGCATATTGTTATATTGCACGTTTAGAATTGTTGAATATTTACTTGAACAAATAATGTATAAAATCGTGTTTATTAAATGAAAATCTATAATAATTATTATTGTTTTGTTTGACGTAAGTAGGTATACTATAATTTATTAACTGGCATTAGGTCGGTTACATGGAATAAAAGATAATATTTTGTCTCAAAATAGTGTTGTGAATGCAGGTCTGCCACGCGTAAATACAAAATTCTAATTGTATTAATTTTTTTACATTTGAAATGTTTCACTCTAGTTTGTTCTCTATAAAAGTTGATAACATACTTATTATTTATGCTCGGTCAAAATACTCAAAAATTTAAGAGGTACAAGGTTCTTTATGAGTTGATCTTGCAGAAATTAAAGAATTAATCCAACAATATTATAATAGTCAGTAAAAACGGTCCAAATATAATAAATTCTAGATCCGCAATAATGCATGAATTATATATTTTCGTGAAACCATTTTGATGGACTATTATCTTAAGTGTAAACTGCAAACATTTTAATAATTATGTAGTCGTTCGAATTTTGAGTCGAGCATACACATTGACATTTTCAAAAAAATGTACACTCGAAAAATAAACAAGAACTCGAAGAAAATATTATTATGTGGCCCTCTATATAGCTATATACTTAAAATTTCCGGAAATCAGAATTCGAATAAATGCATGAAAAATTCATTACAAAAAAAAAAAAAAAATATGGAGGTTAGCATGCCTGCTGGTGAATCACTCTGTAGATACACTCGAAAACTGCTATACATAATAATATATACTCCTAGGGAACGACTTCACTTTTGATTTTTTTTTTTTTAAAAAAACGTTCACAAACCATGCCAAATGAAAACCAGCTAATATAGCTATACCTGCATAATACATGGTATTTATATATACTATATAGGACATAGGTACTTTCTTTCTTTGTACCGACAAAACTGTGAGAACGATATAAACGACAACGAGTGGTTTCTATATACATTGTGATCTTCAGTATATACTATATATATATACAATGTCAGCACATAAATATATTAGATTAAATTATCATAATATCTTTTTTATAATACTATATACAGCTGTGCCTCGACATCACAAAGAAATGAGTACATTTCGGTGTACTTTGTAAGAACGAGCATAAATTTATTTTATATTAAACTATTCATGCTAATGTGCGGGGGCGTTAATAAATAAATATATTTTTTTAACACGTATGTTTTCTTTTTTTTTGACTTTTTTTCTGACCGATTTAGCGCGACAGCGAAGTTTATCGCTGTACAGAAATAACGCGATTCAACAATACGAATAAAATATCTATGATTTGCTCAATCATTCTCGCAGACACAAAAATGTCGAGTTTAGCATGCTACTACTATATTTAACTTGTTTTTTGAAATGAATAGGTATACTTTATGGGCGACAGCGGACGTAACTTGTTTTTTGAAATGAATAGGTATACTTTATGGGCGACAGCGGACGTTTGACACATTTTTTTTTAAATTTTTAACTTAAAATACATGTGATCAACCTATTACATTATTATAAAATTGTACCCCTGCCATTTCGTGGAAAATTAGAATATTTTGTTAGAATTCAAATCGAAGTAATCGCTGCTACGTACTGTCGGAATTATGTCTGTTTGAGTGAAAAACTGAAAAATAACTACTACTTAGATTTTGTTATGACCCGTTTCTTGCTGTCACTGAGGTATTGTTTTTCTAAATTTTCTACTATTGAATGTATTAATATTATTAGCGTTATTCGACAATGTCCATCGACAACCATCCAGTCAAATTCGATTTTATTATTTTAATTCCAATCAAAGTCAAATATATTTTATTTATTGAGAAGTATTCACTTCTCTTGTATGTGTGCTGCCACGACTGTTTTAGACATAATCTGTAGTGCGGTACTGACACGCTCGCCTATTTTTTTTTTGTTTAAAAACGTATTAGACAAATAGACAAACCTATTTTATAAAGGTACGCGTACAGTACCTAACACCATAAGCTGCTGCAGTTTTTCAACTATGGAGTATACAATTCTATTTATTCGGGTGCACTAATTGACAGTAATAAAGACTAATATAATATGTTGGGCGTTTTTATCATTATTTTAATCACTTTGTTTTCGTGTACTTAGAGAAAATAATAGTATTCGTATACCAATAAATGATACTCTACACGACCGCGATGTGATAGCGTGACTATACTTGTAGTATAATATAATACATTATTATTATTGTTATCGACGAACTACACTGTGTTGTAAAAAAAAAAAAAAAATAATAAAAAATAATTAATACTGATAACTTTCGTTGCTCACGTTTTCAGTCCCGAGTACCTGAGAAAATGATTATATCATATTATTACATGCTGGCAAGTATAATATATTATTATTATGAGCATCCCGACGGCTATACATACAGCATAAAGGTACCATCGCAGCAGCGACCCAATTATTTTTCTTCCCTTTAGATAGACGGTCTCGACTCGATAATAGGTTCCTACGTATATTATATAATTATATCAAGTCCATATAATTTAATATATTATACCGTGTATTATATACCTAACATAGGGGCTATAAACCACAACTGCAGTACAGTGTTATACGGAACTGGATATATTTATATATATATAGCCCCCTGCACCCTGTAAACGCCCTTCCGAGGTATACCCATTTTGTAATTGAATTTTGGACGTTCGTTTATTATATATTATTATTATTATAGATCTTATAAAAAAAAAAAAAAAAAGAAACGTAATCCTGCACGCTTGCTGATGCGCGACCTCTCACTCTTATTGGCTGGCCGATAAGCCACGGTATAACATAAATAAATTGTTATTATTTCGTCTACCCTATTAACACACCCCAACCCCCAACGGATAGATTAATAATAACGTAATATTATATATTATTATTGCGTCGTATCCTCGGCCCACCGTCGTCATAGTAATACAATATCACCCCACCTTCCGAAATGCAATTAAATGGTGGATCTATTTGGGGACTGTCGCGGGAAACCGAAATATTTCGATGGCGTTGAATACTGGAACACGATAATATGATTGCAAAATGTATTGAGCCTGTTATGAATACGATACGTTCTACATTTTAATATCGAGAAATACTTTTTAACTTAAGATCATAGTTGTTCTGTTGTTCATCATCATCATCATCATCACCGATACGTTCTACATTTTAATATCGAGAAATACTTTTTAACTTAAGATCATAGTTGTTCTGTTGTTCATAATAAATTCTAAATAGGTAGCAAAACAAACAAAACGAATAATCTAAATCGTACTGGTTACAAACATATTAAATAATAATGGATAAATTGGCCTTCAAAGGTTGGACCACCACCTTGGATTAAACTAAACAATATAGGTACCGCTAGTTTTGGAAGAGACAGTCTTAGTATAATTATCCACAAATATATCTTGTCCAAGACCTGTAATTTTTGAAAAATTCGTTTCGTTATATTTTGGTGTCATTCAAAAACGAACCAACATTTTTATTTTATTTTAATTGTTTGACTTATTTCACCTAGTTTTCTATAAAAGTGGGTAAAAAAACATTTATTTTACCATTTATATCTATAGTTTCAACCACAGTACAAGTACGGAACCGCATCTAGGTATACCATTGTATATTACATGGTGATTTTTAAATAATGCTCTCACTATTTTTATGTTTAAATGATGTTTAATATATTTTATTCAAATTCGAATTTTTAGATTTTTCATAACATTTAAGGAGTAGTTATACATATCCCGTGGCTTTACCAACTTTGGTTTTTCTAACGAGAATACCTTCGAATGTTTGTATGCAAATTGTGAGTCAGATGATTTTTTATGAAAAATTTGATTTATTTCAATCGGAATTTAAACGAAAAGTTTCTCAGTTATTCTACTTTAAAAACAACAAAAATATTTCAAAACAATAGTAAATAATAAATCCTTTTAATATAATATAGTCTATAATAATTATCCTGAGTATTTAAAGTAGAATTATGAGTTGGAGACTTTTCATTCGAATTTCGATTACATTATGCTCAAATTGTAGGAAAAATCATTAGATTCGCAATTATTCGCATTGAAACATGACGTATATACATTGTACATATTACATAGGTTCTCGTTTGAAAAAACAAATATTGAGGTGGGTACTCGAGATCCTCATAAGCCTCACAAATATTGTGAAAATCTAAATATTCGAAAATACCATCTTTAACAATGCACTTGAAAATCCAAAAATCATAATATTATTTGAACAGTAAATTCTCGCTATGCCAAAAATCTCGAGAGAAACACAAAAAAAAGTTCGAAATACTGAGTTTTATTGTAATGATACTATTATTTCCAGGGGATTTCAGTCGATTTCGAGATCAGGAAAAATTCGAGATATCGATATTTGACATAATCTGCAGAATCTGAATAATGCCCGAACTCAAAAACGGGGGAGCGTTATCAAAAAATCACTGTGTATATAATACCTATATAAGTATTTAAGTTTCCCATGCCTATATATATTATATACGAATCGTTCTGCACGCTATATACGTCACGCTGCTACACTCGCCCAAGACAGACCCATTTCGTAATTGAATTTTCGACGTTCGATTTTACTATAAAATATATTATAAGTGATTAAAATATTATATAGCTATCTTAAATAATAAAAAAAAAAATGTTTTAATAAAAAAGCGTAACGTAATCCTGCACGCTTGCTGCTGATGCTATTACTGTTATTATTGGCTGGCCTGTGGCCGAGTATAACATAAATCGTAATTATTTCGTCTATACGCTCCGCCGCCGCAAACGTGGCCCTCCGAATCGGATAAAAAAAATAACAAATTATACATTATTATTATCATCGTCTACGATACGGCGGCGGCGGTGGCGGCTGCATATAACAGGCATCACCGAATTGAGTATTAATAATGGCGGCGGCGGCGGCGGCGGCGGACGCCGTCGTAATCATTATCATTGTATATTATTTTTTTCCGTCCCGTTCGGTTAGTGTTCCCCTCGAGTCGGAATGTCATTGTCTATATATATATATATATATTATAATAATACGGCCATGGAGCGTCGATCGGTCGGTCGGGGGCGCGGCGCGACCGTCATCGTCATCATCGTCATCATCATCATCATCATCATCACCGCGAGTGTGTGCATACGACGACTAGGCCGCCGCCGCCGAAGGATAAAAATAATAAAATATAATGCGGGCGAGTGTGTGTGTGTGTGTGCACTCGCGTTGTCCTGCAGCAGCGGCGGCAGCTGTCATAAATCTCGAGAGTTCGGCGGCGGCGGAGGGCCTACACAAAAAAAAACCGTCGAAATTAACGAAACGAACAGAGTCACACACACGGAGAGAAAAAATAAGTATAAATATAAATCTCGAAAAGCCATCGCGCGGTGGCCTCGAAGATATACTATTACGACACACTGTGCAGCTTGTCCCATGTTATAATAATAATAATAATAATAATAATAATAATAATAATAATAACACGAACGCGTCGGGCCCTCACATGTGCGCGGGGGGGCCGGTGGGTGAACGTCCGTGAAAGAAGTCACACACGTGCTCCGATGCAGTGGCGGCAGGGGCGAGGGGGCGAGCATATATTATTATTTTCACAGTCGGCGTGTGACTTCCGCCGCCGCTGCTGCTGCTGCTGCCGTAGTATTCACCATAATAATAATAATATATTATGTTTGTCGTAGTCGTGTTTATCTGTATATTATTATAATATCACGCCCGCTGGAACTCTCCGTCTGGAAACCGCGGCGGGCCAATGGGAGAGAGCGAGCCCCCCGCCGCCCCGCCGCCCGACCCGCGCGGCAATGCTCTTAGGCCGGCGTCGGCGAGTCGGGGTCGCACGCCATCGCGCGCGCCCGTTTGTCGAAAATATATATTATCCGACGGACCGCGCCCGAGAGCACGCATCGCACACGCACATTAAGGCCCGCCGCGCAGCGCAGCGTCATTATTATTATTATTATTATTATTATTATTATTATTATTTTCTTTTTCAAAAACACGTTTTATAAATTACACACGTAATATTATTATACATTTGTATACGTCGTGTATTATATATGCACGCCATGTGCACCGCAGCAGCTGTGGGGGGGAAGTGGTCGGCGGGGTGGCGGTGACGGTGCAGCGCGCCCGGACGACGCCTGTTGAAAATATTTTACACGCCGCCGTCGTATTATTATTACCATTATCATCATTATTATTATTATTATTATTATTGTGTATACGCACCGAAACGCGATGACGACGATAAAAATAACGACATTTCATATACGATGTATATATATATATATGTGTGTGTGCGTGTGTGATGATGAGTATATATGACTGTGCGGCGGCGGCTGCGGTGTCGGCAGTGTAATGTGGGCGGTTGTTTCCAAAAAAAAAAACCCCCCGAGGACGCACCCCTCGCGCTCTCCGACGCCGCCGACCAACCGCCCTAGAATTAAAATATGTTAAACGCGCGTTTTCTCTCCGCCGCCGGCGCAGGATACATTCGAAGGATACATAATATACTATTATTGTCGCATGGACATTGTATGCAAGTGCACCTGCCGGTTATTATGATATTACCTTGACCGTTTCTCCTTCGTTTTTTTTCCGTTTCGTGATTTTCGTAAGAAAAATAATAATAATATTATCGTATTATAATATAGATATAGGTACCTATATATACGTGTGTTTGCCCATGGTACTCGTTGTTATATTCACCGCCGGACGTTTTTGATTAGTCGACGTCAATGCTTCTAATTAATATGTATAGTTGCTGTAAAATATATAGTATATATGTATATATATAATAGTAATAGCATAATTTAAAATATTAAAACACACCTTGCAGCATAAATGCATATAGTAATATCTTTGTACCTATATAATATTACCGATGTGCGCCGACGACGGTTTTTGTTACCACGATATGATATTGTGTTAAAAAAAAATCGATTGCACGATCATCATCTATTTTTGTATCGTTCAAATGTATACGTGATTTGGCGTTATTGCGGTATTGATGCAAGTCGTCGCCATTAATACAACGACACATTTGATTTGATTTAATTTAATATCATTATATAGGTACCTGTCTGCATAAGTGGCGACAATTTCGTTTGTTAAAACGTTGACCATAATATATAGGTGACCAGCATTGGTTCTGAAACGTATAATATAGATAAAAACACAAGCAATAAAAATAATATGACCAAGGATAACACAGGTTCTTATAGAATGCACCTACTCGACGTTTCAAAATGCCATAAGAATCCCTCAAAAATGTAACATGAAAGTCATAACATCATTGTACCTATAATCTGTATAATATACAATATAGTATACAATATACATAGTATATTATTACCGATGTACACCGATGACGATTTTTGTACAGACCCACCGCAAAACACATATTATTATCTGCTACAGGTGTCAGGAAAATGCCAACTATAACCTATCCACACGTATTATATAAGAAAACTTGAAAAAAACATTCCTAGTTTTCATGGCATATTATGATGTTTAATACAATTGATCGAACGACCATCAACTAATTGTATCGCTTAAGTGTACGTGATTTGGAGTTATTGCCGTGTCAATACAGTTCGCAAAACAAACGATTATTATGTACATCATAATATACTTGTATAACTATACGTATATATGACTGCAAGTGACGACAATTTTGTTTTCCAAACCGATGAGCGATGTTCAACCAGTAATGACTCTGAAACATGAACATCATATATTGGAAAAAACATATACTTAATAAAAAAAATAATATAATAGAGGATATTGGAGATTCTTATAAAATATTCTTATGAACTCGACGTTTAAAAAATGGCATGAGAATCCCCAATAAATATATCATAAAAGTTTCATATTTTAGTTTTTCGACGTGTGAAATGAATCGTCTACCTACTCGGAATCTGTCTAATGTTTCGGGAAATTCAAAGTATTTTGTACGCAATTTCGTACCTTTCTCATAGGCAATACAGACATACACAAATTGTAGGTACCTTTTAAACATATATATTATAAATATTGGCAATTGCTATGATAAATGTATTAATTTTTAAAAATACTATACATATTATCATTTTCATTTTTAAAAATTTTTAACAATTTAAAGACGTAAATAAAATATTAAATAATTTTGAATAATAACTGTTAGATTATTTTTGTTCATCTTAAAATATGTATTACAACGTAATAATATTTGTTCGGTTAGTTCTCAGATAGGTAATTCTATTATGTTCATATACTATATTTAAGACAAATCTTTATATATTTTATTTTCCAATGCATTTTGACGTTGACGTAATTGTAATAATATTAACAACTATCGTCATTTTGAATATTTAAGTTTCTGGAAAATAATTTGTTTACAGTGAAGTGACAATCAATGTGAAACACTGATCACGCCTAGCTGCTTTCAACGGTGTATGCGCAACATGAGTGTCTAACTGTTCGTTGTATTAATTTTAAAATTAAAACAGCGGGTAAGTGGATAAAAAATATCTGTTCATTGGATTTCGAAATTGACAATGAAAAAAAGTAAGAATCTTAAAAATATCATAAAGTGATATAAAATATAGAACAGACGTTCAATTTTATTTTACAAAATCTTGTTTTTTTAATGATGGTTATACACATTCTCTTCTTAATGACTTCAAAATTATTATTGTACTTAAATAAAAGCATAATTCCAAAAACGTATGTATAGTATGAATATTCAAAATCACTGCACGAGTGCGTTTTACAATAAATTTTAATAGAACCATCCTGTGCACATCAAATAATATATTACTCGTAGGCCCGCAGAGATCAAATACAACTTTAAATTCGATTCCCACGGGCAAGATGATGACCGGCTGACAATTTTATTGTGGCGGCTCGTTGTCGTTAAATTGGACAAATTACGAGTCCTAATAATAAATTACTTATGTACGTTGACGTTTATAAGTGATACTATTAAACGTTCAAATGACAGCTCGTATATTGCAATAACAGCTATAGCTCATTAAAATAATGTGATCGCGAGTGAATATAATATTATATATAATTATATTGTCAACGGATATCGTATCGTGTGAGCGTATATATTATTATATTACAATAATATTATTATACCTGCTATCTTGCAGATACTGTTTTGTATTTGTACCATTAAATTGATGCAGATCGGACGTTTAATTATTGACGGCCCTGGGTACAATATTGTGGTATCTATGTTTTCGAATACACATATACGTCCAAGAATACGTTATTTAAAGTAGTTTTTAAATATCAAATAGGCTTTAAATACTTCACAATACTCGCCACATAGTATTATGATTGTACAATAATAATAAACACAGTAGAGCAGTGGTGGAGATAGAATTTTGTTTTAAAGGTGGAAGGGAGGCGACATTTTTCAAAACAACATTAAATACGTATAAAAACACTCTTATTATATATAGTTATTAGCAGTTCCGTCTTTACCCTATGCGGGGCACACACTCAGAGCCCCGGCCAGATGGGTGCCCCGAATAATAGAAATCACGACTTTTAATATTATTGTAAGCTGTAGAATGTATTAATACGACAGTTCATAAAAACAAATAATTCTAAATTATACCAATAAAGTCATCATTCAAAATAAGTTTTTGATGTTTTTATTTGACTTTTTTTTAGGCCTACCGCAAAAAGGCCTCTGAGCTCCGGCTGCCCTTGGGGCTCATGCAAATCCTTAGACGGCCATGCAGGTTATTAATATAAAAGGAATTTTGTATTATTCATTTTAATATGTAGGTACTGCAGTTTGTGAGTATCTACGTCGATAACGTAATTACATACTTGATGTCATTATAACGTGAATATACCTATATATATATATATATTGTGTACCCCAAGCGTATTATATAAAAATTGTATACATCTTGCAGACCACTACAGAGACGGATTTTTAGTGTTATACCATTGTATTATTGCTGATGGAAAAGTTAATTTTTGACGTCCACAGGTTTCTATCTAAATAGAATATATGATTTTCAAGTACACAATATATCTAGGTCCGAGGCAATATTTAATATAGGTATTTTCTAAATACTCAAATACCTTACAATACCTACTGCTTATAGTATTATAATAATTAAACAATTTAATAAATAATAGCCTTGGTAGATCTAGGATTTTGTATTTTTTTTTTGGGGGGGGGGGAGGCATTTTTCATTGATCATGCTATAATTTTAAAAAACACTATTATCGTAGTAGTAGTTTATATTAATTTTAATGTTCGATAACTGATAAGTGAACGTTGATAACGTTGATATAATGTATCAAAAACGGATTTTAAAGATGAAAAAATGTTATTTGCTGATTTAATAACAACATATGCATTCATAAGAACTTTAGCGTGAACGGGCTTATATGCTTATAAATTTGATTTTTAGAATGCATCATAGTTGGTTTTTTAAATACAACTAAGAATATAACAAATTACACGTAGTGCCTACTACATCGCACTCTCCGTGTACCGATTTGCAGATTTATTGAAGGCACAATGTTGTACGATTCAATTATTAACTGTTCTGTGTTCCTACGTCTTTATATTTTTTATTTACAGTCTCGATAATAGTCGAGAATAATAATATATTATAATTGAAGAGTAAAAAAAAAACATCCAACTGATTCCTCGATGGCTTATCGCGTGAGCTAAAACTCATTATATTATAATCTTTTAAATATGTTTTTCAGTTTATTAGTTCGTTGATACTTATTGCAGATGACGCGCCTGCAGAAAATAATTACAATTATACCGAATTACATAATTTTTTATGCCACGAGTTATGAACGACGAAATCGATAAGTATAATAATACGTTCGAACAATATTATATTATCACTATAATGTTTCGTTTTATCTTTATGGTCATCATGATTGCAATCAAGCGCAACTCGAGAGAGTAAAATAATACTATAATAAATTGTTTATGAGCATATCTCGCACGTGGTATGAGTAGAACGAGAACAATACTAACATTATGTTTCGTATAATTTTTAAGTAAAATACAAATGAGCCGCCGCTTGGTCGTTTATAAAATTGACTTTTGAAATGTACAAATTGAAATTATTTACCAAAATAGGTACTTATGTTGAATTACAATTATTTACCGACGAAAATTACATTTAACATTGAACCATCTTATACTTGAGCTCTATTTTAAAAAAAACATAATTATTTATTTTATACGTATACAAACCGGTGGATTTGTCTTTTGGTCCATATGATTATAAATAAGTATAGGCGAAACGCAAATCCAAATCAAAAATAATGCATAAATATTGTTCGACGTGTTTGTTTTTAAGAATTTGTTTTAATTAGGTTTGCTGTAGATGTAATTTTGTACGATCAAATGTTTTAATTTATAACGATGAATGAACCTATAATGTACGATTTAATTGGCAGTCTTGCAATATTATAATTTATAGTAGATAACAGTCAATAACAGTTTAACTATACGTATAAAATAATGATACTCGAAAACTTATTTGATTTGAGAGATGTATAATTTCCTATAACAATTTACCGATAACAAATTATATTATATTTCGTAATGAACTCAATATCATACTCGACTTATATGATATTAATAAACTTAATAATTTAATTTATACTTAATTATACTACAAAGAGGTATTTTCGTCTGTTATTTGTCAAATATACATTACGAATGTAGGCAAAAAGCAAACCAGAGTCGACAGAATCACAAAAATATTTAAATCATTCACTACCGAATTCAAATAACTTTGTTCTACGTGGTGCTAAATTTGTTTTAATTAGAAAATAATGAAGGATGCGCATATAAATAACGATTTAATTGGTAGTCTCACAAATCACGCAATATTATCTAAAGTAGATAAACTCAATAACATTTTAACTACATGGGTACGTATAAATAATCATACTTGAAAACGACGACGTTGACTTGACTTAGGAGATGTTTAAATAAATAACGACAGCAATTTACCGAAAAAAAAAAATATTTTGTTTTGAACTATTATGATCTACCTTGATTAAACTTTACTTTACTTTTAGTCCTTGATTTTAGATAAGTATAGTAGGTGAAAAGCAAATCAAAATCGCAATTAATATATAAGCCTTGCATAAGACGTGTGAGAGGATGACAGCGACCGAATTCAGTTTGACGTGTTTATATTTTTACGAATTTGTTTTAATTATAATATACAATTGTATACGATAAAATGTTTTAATTTACAATGATGAATGGACCAACAAACAATAATGATTTAATTGGTTGTCACTTGTCTTATAATACTTAAATAGATAAAGTCAATCACATTTTAATTACGTATACGTCTAAATCATAATACTCGAAAAAATCATTGGTTTTGATTTTGTAGATGTATATACTTCTTCATTTTCGACAAAAATGTAACGATTTATAACGAATTATTATATATTTAGTGTTGAACTTTCATGCTAGACCTTTATTACATTAATTATTGATTTTATATCCGTATACGAATCGGTACCTATATGGATTTGTCTTTTGGTCCATTGTTATTAACGTAGAGAAGAAGAAGAAATATTATTTAAGTCTTCCATAATATACGACCGACTTCAAATAACATTATTCGACGTTCTGATTTCTACGAATTTCATTTATTTTTATACGTATGTTGTATGCACGATTGTGTACCATGAAATGTTTTAATTTATAATGAATGCAAATATACGATTTAATTGGTGGTTTTGTAATAAAGTAGATAAACTTTACTCTATCGCGTTTTAACTATAAGTACCTACTAAGCATATCTAAATAATAATTTTCGAAAACGTCGTTGACTTTGATTTTAGATATGTTTTATACTTGCCACGGCAATTCACCGACGAAAAACTGTATTAAATGTTGTAAATGTTTTATCAAATTAATAAACTTCATTATGAAATTTGTACGTACCTATGTATAAATAATTGTTATTGTTTTGTGTTTTATAATTGTATGGTCCTCGAATATACAATATAGGCGCTTTATATAAGCGAAAAACAAATCAGTATCACAGATATTCGAATATTACAGAATACGTACATGATATGATGATAATATTATGGTATTATATTATAATGACCGAATTCAAATAACATTGTCTTTGACGCGTTTATTTTGTTTTATTTTAGTTTAAGTACAGTTTTATAGGTACGATGGAATGTTTTATTTTTTAATGATGAATGCGCCTATTAAAACGAATACTCTTTAATTGACTGTTTTAAGTATAATAATATTATAGTAGATGCGGACTATATCACGTTTTAATTGTTTCTAAATAGCAAGAATCGAAACACCATTGAACTTCACGAATGTTGTTTAAAGGGCGTTTACGAATTTTCATATTTTATACCATTTTAATATACATTTTATTTGATGTTACACCATATTATAGAGGTCTGCTATACAGATATTGTAAATCAACGGAGTTAATGTTTTTAAATGTAATTTAATTTTATAATATAATATTATTATCGCTGCCATTTAATTTCGGTTTCGTTAAAAACGTTGCATTTGGATATATCGTATTATCAAAATCCAAAATATGTCATAATACTACATCATAATACGCACCGGCTGCTGACTAAGTCCGACGTTAAAACAAAGGCTGGAAGTCACTCGAGAAAAGTGAAAAAAAAAACAAATAACAAACGAAAACGACGTGACATTTCCTTCGCAAAACGCATTTAGATAATGATGGGAGATCGAATGTTTCACTCTATCGCAATCATCGCCTTTGTAATATTTGTCTAAAACCGTTTTACTCAAAAAATAATACCTACAGGCAGTGCTCTATATGGAAAACGTAATCATTAAAATAACACAAGTCGTTGAAAGCTTTTATCAGACAATCAGACCTCCACCTAACCTATACACATCAGTGACCTACACGAATGTTGTTTAAAGGACGTACAATGTATCTGTACCTAATATATATTATTATTATTCTGATGTTACAGTTTTTTTTTTAAATTTAATCTTTGTAAATTACAATTAGTTTCAACAATTATTTAATATAATATAGTAATTATATACAAGAAAAGAGAGAGAAAAAAAACAATACAATTAAATTAAAAAGCCAGTATGGTTAAAGAAAGATAATATAATTAATATGATATTTTTTTGTTTATTTGAGAGATGTTAATAATATCGAAAAGGATATTGGAGGTGTTCAAAAGGGACAGTATAGGTGGTCACGATTTGTTGATAGGCTGGGAGATGTCATACTTTATTATAAAGGTCTGATGCAGAACGTATTTTATAGGTACGTTGAATAAAAATGTGACATTATGATCATGGCCATTAATTTCCGATGTTAGTTTCGTCAAAACACTCAAAACTGATTTATTTGAATAAGTATCTCTGATTACCGAATTTATCGACAGTAAGGTACCTATACGCTGCAGAGTGACTCGAACGTTTATAATATTATATATTGTTGTAAAATGCAAACAAAGGTGAAAACGAACTCAACAAAAGAAAAAGTAACAAACAAATGAAAACGAGTCATTTCCTTCGTTTCAATCATTAAAATGATTAGAAATTGTATTATTCACACGCGACCTTCTGTACCGTTTTGTCTCCATAATAATAATATCTCATTAATATATTTGGTAAAAATAAGAGCAGGGATTTAAAAAAAAAATTAATCGAATATATTATATTTAATAATTTGTATTGATTAGAATGTAGAATACAGTTAAAAATAGAAAGCATAAAAATATTTTTTAAAGTTTTTCAGCCTTACGGTTTCCAATGTTGGTTTTATTAAAGCCGTTTTATTGGGAAATATATCTTATTATTACACCGAATTCAGAATGTCCTCCTTACATTATCAATAACTGCAGTACAAAATGTTGACTAATTCAAACGTTTATATTGAGAAATGTAAACAAAGACGGAAACGAACTCAACGAAGAAAAAACAAACGAAAACGTGACATTTCCTTCGCCATGAGCATTTAGATACCTATAATAGTAATAATATTATAATAAGAGTTCGAATTTGTCGCTCTCCATCATTATCACATCCATTATAATATTATAAATTGTTGGTTATGTTTTCTAAAATAATTTCACTCTGAAAATAAAACCTAGTTATAGGTGCAGGTAATCAATGATAATACGAGTCGTTAAAAGTTTTTATCAGAAATTCATCGACAGCAGCATAAAAAAAAAACTGAGAGAGAGATGCTCAACGAAGCGAACTTGTTTTTGTCTTTCAATCCATATAACACTGCAGCAGAATATTATTTTAAAAAAAAAAATAATATTTTATTACACGTATATTTTTTAATTAAATATTATGTAACACGAGTCTCGTTCTGACGAGCTTGTTATTCGTTAATTTTTGTTTATTATCCCGATGTTGGTATATTAATAGTATATCATTGACGTATATTACCTATAATGTTATTACTATACAACTATTAAATCGCTATGGCAGGTTTTTGATAAAAATAAAAATTTCGTCTCCGTCATTGTCACAATATGCCGTTATTACACTGATTGTAATATTGAATAGTTTTTTTTTTCACCGGATTTCGTGTAGCACGAGTCATCTTTAATATTATAATATAGAGATAATTTAAATAATAGCCAGATAAGGGGGGGGGGGTTGTGAGGGTTTCTGCGACAATTTATTAAATAAAGTTTGCAAAATAATAAGCTAGGCCTCTATAGGGTGTTGTACTCATAATTATTAATATTTTAGTGCAATTTTCTTTCAGCTGAATCCTCAAAATTCGAGTACACTTATAATTTTGACTCCAAAATGGTCGACTTGACGATTCATTGCGTACAGCAAAGTACCACACACTATTTAGTATCTTTGATCTACAGACTCTTAACTTAAACACTTTTACCAAGCTTCCCAATACTTTTTGATAGAATTGTTTTTTTTTAAATTGTGAAATGTCGATATTCTATCACCAACAAAATGAAAAAATGACTTATTTATGCAAAGAATACGAAATTGTTATTGTGTAACACCTAAAAAAAATTAAATTCGTATGTAATTAATAATTATCGTGCAATGAATACCTAAACTTAAGTATATAAGTCACGTCACATTTTTTAATAATTATTTATTTAAATAATAAATGTAAAAATAATAAATACCGTATTTTACATTTGAAAATATACACATCACATGTTTTAAGTGTGTTTAAATTGAGGTGTTCTGTCCGATACAACAACCTTAATTAGTGGGTGGTCGTACCTATACCAAATGTGTAAGATTTCGATATTATACATGATAGTCGTGAAAATTGATTTAATTTTGATTTAATTTCATGTTGTTCTATACGAAACTGCATGCTGAAAAATTCGAAAAACTTTCTTTTCCGGGGACGTGACTCTAGTTATATATTTTCTGGTCTAGAGATGCTAGTTGTAAATGGAACTTTTTTATGTTTCTCCAACATTAAAGTAAAAAGCTAGAAATAAACACATAAAGAATATAACGCGTGTACCTATATAGGTATTAGCATTTAGCATATTGTAAAACTGATTCTTTATATTAGCTATATTTGTTCAGAATACTATTAGCTAACATCAAGAAACGTTTCGTAAAATAATTATACCATCACCAAACGTCGGAAACGGTGTTAGAGGTCAAAAAAATAACGTATGCCTGTATGTTAGGTATATTATTATAATTAGAACAAAGTTAAAAGTTAATGAAGCACTTATAATTAATGTAGGCGAACAAAAAAACAAAAAACGGTCCGATGAGTGAGAGAGAAGAGTGATATGACCAATGCCTGGTTAGGTCATATTATGATAATGAAATAAGTTAACAACGCCTATATCATAATAATATTTAAGTCTAAATAGCTCTGAAACGAAAAAACATATTCTTATCTCAATACACGTGCCACGCCTTATATAATATTGCTAATATTATTAAATTATTGAAAACCAGACAAATGAAATATTGTTATGAAGGCTGCAGATAACTTTTATACATTGTACAGGGTGTAGTAGAAATACTTGATGGATAAAAAATGAAAAATTGATAATATTGTAGTCAAAAGCGAATGAACAAAATTGTGAACATTTTTAGGATAGTAAATAACGTCAAAAATCCAAAATATAATACATTTTTACAAAATATATGACTATTTGAATTATTCATTTTCCCCAAAAAAATATTTGAATTAAAAATTTTTTTTTAAATTAACTTCTCGCCTTATATACACGTTATTACCGTCATAATAATATTAAATTCTAAATATCAGTGAAACTAGAAAATATATTATTATCTGAATGCACGTGCCGTGACGTATATAATACCAATAATATTAAAATATGAAAAACTATAGGTAGTACAAACAGGATATTGTAATAAATCCTGAAAATAACTTTAATATATTATACAGGGTGCTTGTATAACAGAGATACTTGTCAGCCAGTTGAACAAGACGGATGAAAAAAATATGAAAATTATGCCCCCCCCCTATTTTAGTATATAGTAATTGTTTTATCACTTGTAAAAACAAAAAAAATGTTGTATGAACTCCGTTTTTACAGATTTTTGACTTTGCCTCCTCTCTGGTTTATATTTCTGCGAGAGCCCTTGGCCATTCCATGTATAATCGGGTTCGGAAATGGCACAAAAATGTAATAAATATGCATGCGGATTTGTTGCATTTAAGATCACCTTAAAATACTTTAAAACAGACCTTAAATTAAATTAAAATATAATAAGCCGGTATCTACATATTAAACGTTCCACAATTTGAACATTTAAACGTTTTTTTACCTTCAAACAACGCTATTTGATTTTGCTTTTATTGAGTTTTTAATTTTTGAGTTTAACGTCAAAAAAATTTGTGAACGCCGATGTCATTCAATATAAACATTTGAATTAGTCGAATTACTGAAATGAATAAAAAAATAGGTACATTTAATGTATTATTTCAAATAGAAAAAAATCAATAAAATATTTTGAAAATATAAACTATTGTTATAGGTAACGAAAGTTCGCGAAAATCGAAATGTTCATATCTGTTACTTATAAGGATTAAAAAAAAAATGAATACAATATTTTTTATTTTTATTGGAATGATGATAATTAGCTTAAACATATAGAAGCGCACCATATTTATACTTTTACTGTTCGTATCTTTGTTTTTCGATTTCTGGTTTTGCTTGATTTTTCTAAATATACTTATGTAGATATTCTTTATTACGTAATAAAAGTAACGTTTTGAAACCTACTGTTTTAAAACTTTGCAGTTAAAACAATAAAAAGAAAAAACAAAGGAAACGATGTTCACCCATGTGAATATACGAAAATATTATGCTCTTATATTGTTATGATATAAATACCTATGCTGACTATAATACCTATAAATAATAATTGTTAAAACTGCTTAGATTTAACGAATATGTATGTCTTTTTTGTGAGACTTAGGGTATATAGCTAGATAGATACCCTCCTTTTTCTAGACCTACCATTCTTACTTATTACTTAATCTAATATTAGTACACCTACAACTACAATAATGTTTCAACTTAAAAAAAAGGCATTGTGAATAATTAAGTTTTGAGTTTTAAGACGATTTTAGTGTTTGTTCCAGGTTAGTTCCGGGACCCCCCCCCAAATTTATGTAAGCCTTGACGCCCGTGTGCGCCGCACACTTTTCACACCCGGTTTTTGTGGCTGGGCAAACCGCGAGGTTTGGGCAATATTGAACAACGCAACTCGATATTCCATCGACAACGATAGATAGTTATGCTTAACTTAATGGTATGCTTATATGGTCGTGTTTTTTAATGTATTAATATAAAAATGTGTGTCGCAAATGGATGGAATTACTGTTTTACATAATTTGATAAAATTATTTGTATAAATACACATAAAATGAATATTCGATTACGTACGTGTACAACACGTATTTGGTATAATATGTATAATGTATACTGTATAGGTATAAGATGCGAACACTCTGAATTATTTAAATATTATATCCAAAGCATTCTGTAGGTACCACACCCAAAAGCGTTCCAAATCAGTTTTTAAAAATAATATTAAATAATTGGATATATATACCAGCAAAAGTCAAATTTGGGAAACCTTAGAGTAATAACTCAGCAAAACGCGATTTATGTCATATTTTTACTTCATATTTCGAATTTTTCCCGAACAAACATAGATATATCCTCGGTTATGTTTGGGGCTAAGCGTTTCAAGGAACAATATTGAGAATAGTTTGGAATTTGTTGTGATAATTAACAATTATGGGATTCGGGAATTATTGCATTTGCCTGTTTTTTTGTACAAGTCGTAAATTCTTGATAAACTTAACACTTGTTGCATAAAACGACAAAATCTAAGTACAGAGATTGAATTTGCGCATTTATGCATACCTCGCATTTTTAAAATTTTTTATAAGTAGGTACAACAGCAGGACAAATCATAGTTGGATAACATTCAAAAATATTTCTTAAAATAAAATATAATGTTTTTGTATGGGTACCTGTGCAGCTGATAGCTGGTAAGAAAAATTGTATGAGCCCCTTTGTCGATTATTGACGATTAATAGTAAACCTTGTTTTCGACAATATGACATAACTATAATTAATTCAGTAAAATAAAATATTTCTATGTATATTATTTTAAATTTTAATGTATTTTATACTTTAACGGATATCAAACTGAAATTGTATAGAATAACTAGTTATTCTATGAAATAACTAGTTAAAGTACAATTTTCATGTATTATTTCACACTTTAACGAACATTCGTAGGTAATTCATGAACTACCTATAGTTATTTCATAAAACAACGGAATTCATCACTTTGGCTTTAACATATATATATCATATTATATATCATGTATACCTAACTATTATTCGTATTTTATTTTCCTATTAGCTTACCGTGGGTTCACAAAAAAAAAATGCTGTTGTTAAGCCTAAGCTTACCGATGAGCTGTATGATTTCCACACAATCAGATTCGGTCGAATGCGTTTTCTTCCAAGTTTAAGTGATATACCATCATATTATAATATACCTACATATAATAGCAGTCAGCAGTATAACATAATTATATTGCGATTAGTGACACAATATATAAGTGTACAAATACAAGTTTGCAGGAGAATTTAAATCGTGACTGCTTGAAAATGAATTGTCTTTTACTATAGCGTAGCTTGAATATAGACGTTATAATAAACATCTAACTGCAGTACACTTCAGAGTGTTATTAAATTGCTATTAACATTATACAATATTACCTTCAAAATAATTACATGCATTTCTTATGTGTACCTACCTTATATATATACTCAATTTTTCAGTTACGACTTAATAAATGAATATATTTAAAACAATTTACACGGAACTGCGGGAGGGGTATCAAACATAATAATTTTGTATTTGTTGAGTACCTATTTTGTATTCAGAGTTTTGAGTGTGCATATTATTATATACACTCGTCGGACGAGTGAAAACGAAAAAAAAATTAATGTTAATCAAGTAATTAAAACCGAAATAGAATTCGATATCCGATGTGTTCGTAAAAAAGAAGAGTAATATCAACCTCTAGAAAATTCAATATGTACGCCGCCGCAACGGTAATGGACGGCTTGTATGGTCCCCCTGCCCTGCCCACTCGGCATAAACCTACCCACACCATACGTTATTATAGTTCTGGCATGTTGTTATTGCCGGATGTACAACGTTCATAATGAATTTAAAGAAGGCCTAAAATATTTAAATTAAATTTTTTTTTTTCGTCGAACGAGGCACATCATTAATATTTCCATATTATACTTATCTATATGTATAAGTGTTTAAAGTGACTTGAGGTTAATAAGGTTAATAATATGTTACAATAATAATAATAATAGGTTGTGTAGAAAAATCCAATTAAAAAAAATTAAAAACCAAAAGCCGTTATTAATGTATTTTTTTTTTACAGGCGGCCACACGATGTGGGGGCCATATTATATGTATTCGAGGAGCATATACTATTAACATTATTATCATCGAATTGGTAAAAATAATATACTTAAAGTATACTTATATATATATATAGAGAGAGATCGACAATACGAGCAGACTGCAGTGTATAAATTATTATAATTAAGCGGCTCATTAAAAAATAATCCAATAAAATCAATAACCTTAATCGACTCCTCATATAATATATTTTTTTTTTATCAAAATGAAAGGTACCAAACGAGTTCTCCGAACTAACTTATTATGGTTAAAAACACAAGCTTAATGCCTACCATAGAATAAATTATAATATAATAATAAATTGTACGCGTCGTTGTTTTTCTCTCTGCATTTAATAATCTCCTGCACG
Organism: Myzus persicae; assembly: GCF_001856785.1. Taxonomy (NCBI): domain Eukaryota; kingdom Metazoa; phylum Arthropoda; class Insecta; order Hemiptera; family Aphididae; genus Myzus; species Myzus persicae. Next base: position 72,821 of record NW_019104024.1, read on the forward strand.
TGTTTAGAAATTAGATATTCTTGAGACGTCCAACTGAAGTATTTTAGACCGGTAGGTACATAATAATATTATACCAACTTAATAAGATCGCTGCAGAGAGCACACGTGTCTGCAGGTTCAAACTGACATTATTTAAATGCTGAGAATAAAATTACAATTTATAGCTTCCCGACTGTAGAAGGTCTAAACGTATAGTTTGAAAGCAATAAGTAATTACCTACACGGATAGGCAGTGTCAATTTACGTTTATTTATTTATGTATTTTTTATTTTATTTCAAGAATAAACAGACCGAAGCCTAGTGTACTGCATATTTCCAATAATATATAATTTAGTTGTACAATTAAAAGAGAAATAACAATTAAATAAATAACAGCAATATCACAAGTAGGTACCTAGTTCTTATATAATATTACCTTACGATAGCTTGTTCTTATAATAAAAAAAAAAACCAATTTCAACTTATTAACAGCAGTAATGACATGACACGACGGGTCGTCATCAGATTCATCATCATGCGGTTAAAGTGCTCTAAATGGCAGCTGAGCAAAGTGGAATAAAAAACTGAGGTGTACTCCGAATGCTCTTGACAGGAACCTTAAAATTTATTTTTAGCAAGAAGAGAATAGAAGAGTCAATATAACTAAAAAGGAGCTTAAGGAGGAAACGAAGATTGTGGGCACGCCGACTCGCGACGGTCTCTAATTATTCTATATAAGTTAAGGTCACCGAGTACTGTCGATAATATTTAGGGTGTGTTTTGCAACGTTTAGGATTTTTCGACCTTAACTTTAGGTTACCCTAAACCTGTTTACAAGATCGTATGTAATTTGTACCACATATAAAAATTTTTTTTAGCAATTCACACCACTTTTTAGATCATAGTTTACACCACGTGAAAATAAATAAAAGGGTATTATGTAATTTGTGCCATATTTTACCCACAAAAATTGTGATTTTCGCCACTTTCAAATAGATGAACAATTTTTTTTTTACCCATTATCATATTGTATTTTTAATCATCGGTCAATCAGTTCATTTTAATAGCTACAGTTTTAAAAAATTATTAAAATGTACATAAAGTAAAATAATTAAATGTGTATAAGTATAGTATACGCACTTTATATATATTAAATAAATACAAGTTCGGTTATTAATAAACCATATAAAAATCAGTCATATTATTATAATTCAAAATAATAGTAAATTCCAACAATAATTGAAGTCAAAAGTGTGGCGCGGATTGCAATTTTTCATATCGTTTTCTGTCTTGGCCCAAATTACCAAAATTAAATGTTTAGAGGTGCCGCAAAATACGTGTTGTATTTTCATATTTTGGTGCAATTTACATACGCGCTTAAATGTACCTGACCATAAGTGGTGCAAAATAACAGGTACTTAATGAAATTGATCCGAAACACCATCTCCAGTGTACAAATATCAGCAGTTTGAGGATCCCAAACAATGGAAAATCATACTCATCAACATTAATCGAATTCGTATAATATATTTTAATGGAAATGAAAAGTACAAAGCGATGACTTTCCGGACTAACTGTATAACGCCTAGAAACACGGGCTTACTGCTTACAATAGAACATTGTGATAATATTGTAATAATATTTACCATTATTATTGTACACGTTATTTTTCTCTCCACATTTAACGTGCTTAGGAATAATTTTTTTTTAGAACGTCCAATTAACGAGGTATTCAACCTATGTAATAATATACTTACTTAATAATACCAGAGAACCCAGGTTTGTTTTTCAAACTGATATTTTAAAGCAGTAATTGTATTATAGATGTAGGCAGTGTTCATTTGTGTTTAATTTGTTGACGCATTCAAATAACTTGTTGACCAATTCCATAATTGTGTGGCATAAAATATAGTTTCAAAACAATATATTTACTGTTGTCATTATTAAATGGCATTGAGCATCATATCATACTTGAGCTATAGAGTCTAGCTGCGTCGACGATGCATTGTCAGGGCACCAAATATTTTTATTTTTACATATAATACAGAAATAATATAATTATTTGGATAAAATTAGAGTTTTGCTGCTTGAAAAACCAAATACCTGTTAAATAATTTAATAACAATATATTGAGCGTATCCGCAGCTACTAATTGTTCGAGATTCATAATGTTCACGTGAACACAATATTAAATAATTTATAATATGAAAATTGATAATTGTTCACCATATTTTTATATTAGACCTTTATTGACGAATGAATCAAATTTTGAATTATGGAAGTCTTAATGTTGTCGAGTAAATATTTTAAAAGTACAATATTTAATATTACGATATGTTGATTAGAATAGTTGAGAACAGTATAGTATCCAATTTTGAACAGTTAACCTACATTAAACAACTGAGTAAAACGCATAAAACAGGGTGAAAATGGGGTATTTCTCTAGGAAAATATAAAATACCCAACACTTTTGCCCGCAAAATAAAGAAATGTGCATTTTTTGCTTAGCTAATGAAATAACGTGACGTAAAACAGTTCCACACTACGTTTTCAAATTTCGTTTTTATACTCGTTCATTGTTTAGAACGAATTTATAACGATCGTGTAATATCACCCAATTTTTTTCGAGCCATTACGCATAAACAATTATTAAACACAAGATGAACGAGTAAAGTTTAAAAAATTATTATATTTTATTATATGTGTATTGTTTAGTTACTATATAGTTTGTATCTTTATATGTGTGTGTAATACGTTATGTAGTATAGCGGTTTACAATGATATTAGCACGTGCGAATAACCTGTTATCGAGTGATTCGTTATATAGGTTGGTGTTGTGATCAAATACCAATTCGCACGATAATATTAGCAATTTACCCTCTCATTAATAATTCGCCATGATAATATTACACGGAGATTGGAGGCACCTACCATAATAATATTATAATTTGTAATGGTTTGTTATTATAATATAATGTTTACCACGATCATTATACTATAAGCTAATAATACGACGTATATCCGTACCGCAGTCCGTAATTTACGGTATACTTGACATTGCACCGATCATTGATCAATGGCAGACATCGTTTTTGCTTTCTACCCACTCGGTTCGCTAGTCTTATCGTTTTAATAAATGGATATAATATTATGATGAATAATATAATATTATAAAATACTATATAGTACAAACAATACGATTAATAAACTCGACTTCGTAAGATAACATTAAAATAATCTAAATACCGAACGCGTTGGATTTTTTTTTATCACGTCCAACTACACAATGTATGTTTTGAGACTCGACACGTAGGGCGTATAAAAAAATATACTTGTGTATAGGCACGATCTAGTGTTCAATGATCGTTATTAATTTGTTTGTTCTAAAAAAAAATTATTGACCTTAGACCCTTTAACGCTGTGAGAAAAACGCGTCTTATGAAGAGCCTCTTGAACACTCAAAATTTCAAACTGTAAACAACTGAAGTGCCTTCTTGTTTACGAGTCTTCCAAACACCGTGTATACGACCAATGCACACCACGGTGTCTATTATAAGACCGACCAATAAATATAAAATGTATTCATTTTTTTTCTTCAAATTACGGGTAGGTAAACGCACTCACTCCGTGCCTACAACAGTTCTGTACAATATTTATAATTGCATCACTTAGTCGCAGTCCAGTTGTATGTCGTTGGTCATGCACCGATTTACACTCAGATAACATATTATTACATTACACCAATTGAAGATTAAAGCGTTTTATTCAAAAAAGTTCCTACTCAGACGCCAAGCCAAAAATCGTGTTTACGACTGCAGTGCGCCTCGACACGGTAACAATTATCATAAGCTCGACTAATGAACAGAAAGAGCGGGAAGTGAGTTTTTTTTTCAAATTATTGGCAAGTACCGACTCATGCCCACAACAGCTATTTCCCATCGGTTTAGTATATGTATTTTCAATCGTATCACGGTATAGTCGCCGCAACCGTCAAAATCGAGAAGTGCCTATATAAGACGTAGTCAGTCGTATACAGTTGAACAATATTATTACATCAGAGAGTAAATACACGTGTTACACGACTCTAAATATTATAATATTATCGTTATTATTATTATTATTATTATTATTATTATTATTACTGTCGACACCGATTTTTCGAATGTCTCGCGGGTCTTTCACGCCTTCCGAACCGGATCGTGTAAAAAATCGACGATGACGGACGAGACAGATATTTTGTTTCCTCTATATTTCGCTTTGCGGGTCGTTGTGCATAAAAGATTTCGTGGAATTATTTTTTTCGTCGTTACGCCGCACCGCTGTTATCACTATATATATATACCTATATACTATACATTGTATACTGCATAATGAGTGTTCTACACAACAATAATGATGTATTAAATTAATAGTTATTCGTTTCGCACAAACGCTTTCGTCGATATCACCGTCGTCGTTGGACGAGATGAAATAATTTTAACAACAGCGATAGCTTGTTGAACTGTCGGGTCATCGCGCGGTTATTTCGTAACGTGTTGTTTTTATATTTTATAATATTGCACAGCATCAGCATTAGAATAATATTCATGATAATATTATACGTTTTATATAGAAATCACCTACTGCACATCGTTATTATGTAATACTTATATTTTTTTGATATCATTCAGTGTTATCGTTTTATTTTCATGTTATTCTGCTTCCTCTTCTGCCGAAGAACGTCTGTTGCGCACACGTGATTTACGCTGTGCTCGTTGCTCATAATCGATATTTAAATATTGTTATTGATTTGTCTTACAGATTCCAAAAAACCTAGTGCGTAAGTATCGATGACGGTCCAACTGCAGCTGCATAATATATAATAATGCCGACCGGGATTCGTGTGTAAAAAGTATTGTTGAATACGATGCGCCCAAAAATTCAAAAATATGCGAAAAACAACTCGCAGATGCACCTATGCATGTGTGCTTGGAAAAACTTCTTTCTACGTGCGCAAGACCCTATCTGTTATTAATCAGGGTTCATATTTAAAATAAAAGAAGTCTTCGGGCGACGACGATAACTCTTATTATTATTATCAATGTCCATTCGTTGTCATTGCGCTCATTTGTCCGATTTATATTCAACACATATTTTTTTATTTGAGAATGCACCGAGTTTTTTTTGACGATACTATTGGAGTAGTGACAATAGCATGATACTCTCGAACTTACTATTTATTTGGTCAATATTATATGTAGATACTCTTTATTATAATTTATAGCGATTCGGTAATGACAAATTACGCAATGTAATTACGCAAGAAAATATTGTTGAACAGGATGCTCATATTTATGCACAAAAAAAAAATTCTGAAGTATGCAAAGATAACTTTTCATCTATCATTGATTTTTACTTGGAAAAACTTCTTTCTACTGAGTCGTTGCAATAAGCACCATAGTATATTATATTATAGGCGCATATTAAAACAAAAAAATGTCTACAACACTCTTCAATACACATCCATTGTCACTGCTTATTTATCTTTCGCTTTATTGACCACAATTGTTTTTAACTTTCGAATTAAGAAAACAGACCTACAAAAAAATATTGTATTTACATTGTGTACAAAATGCCACTTTAAATTATAGGTAATATAGAAATATGCTGCAATTTATAGTAATTTTTATTCAAATACTAAAAAAATCGGGAAAGAACATATACTACCCACATAGGCTCTATACACGTCATTACGACGTAACGACGACATTTTTAATCGAAATTATTCAAGTGAATAATATTAATTATTATTATAAAAGAATGTGCATTTACATAAAAATCTTGGGCCTATATACATATTATATGTTATCCATTTTAGTTATTTCTTCGTCTTCTCGTTTTTCGGCCCCGCCCCTCCCCACGGTTTGTCCGTTTTCAAACTCTCGGGACGACCGCCAACAACGTCACGAAGAGTTATTATTATTACTATTATTATATCGTACGTCTAAAATACACGACGGTACCATGTCACTATTTTAAATCTTTAAATTATACGCTGGGAGATAGTAATATTAGATGGGTATAATATTAGGGAATCGTTTTATTATTACTATTAATACCATGCCCCCGAGGCGTAAACGTCAGCATATTATAATATATTATGATTATAATATTATAGTAATATATTGTGCATATAGGCACGAGAGATTACCACCGAATTCCAACGGCGGCGGCTTATGAATATATATAGGTATAGGGAAACACAAGCGAACGCTTTCTAGTTGAAAAAAAAAAAATATTTCCAGTCGCTTCGGCCGGCCTACGCACGTCATTTAATTCCCCCAATCGCGTGATGCATTTAAAAGCATAACATTTTATAATCTGATGATAAAAAACCGGATGAAAAAAAAAACCAACGACGTCCCATATACGAAATATAATATGCCTATGTCTAACGTCTCCGCTCAAAATCATTATACGGCTGGTTTTTAATTTGTTCCCACTACATGTAATAATTCCCATCATAGGTTTATTTGAAAAAACAACTAAATATCAAAAATATGCCTAAAGACAGAGCATTTCGAACGAGTATTCAATTTTTGTGCATGTCGCACGTTTGTTTTAATAATGGTATAGTGACGAAATATAATGGCGAAAACGATTCCATCATAATATTGTTGTGGCCATCGGCGGGGCTGTGAATTTCATTTGCGTTTTTTTTTTTTTTGCTACTCTGTAAAACAAAACGGATTCGGCCAACATTTGTTTCGACTTGATTTCAGTTCAAATACCAAATCTTATTTTGCATATTTTTGCATATTTCTCGGGTTAGGGCATATAAATTAATGTTTTAATGGCTTTTTTTTTTGTATAAATCCTTTTTTTCCGTGATGTTTTTCATTTTTTCGGTCAGTCTGTTATAAATTGACATTAAAATATTAAATGTATTTGCATAAACTATGACTAGAATAATTTCATGGAAACTAATCTATATGAAAATGGTTGTATACAAAAATGGTCTTTCAAGTTTGAAAATCTAAAGAAATCATTGATTTAACTACTCTAAAGGTAAAATATTTAAGTGGAAACACAATCTATTCTAAGCATATTTCTTTTATAAATCTTGTATGCGGCGAAGATCAGGACTTGTCAAGCCTAATAAGTAATATGACTCATATCAATATGTAACGATACTAATATCATTTAAATTAAAATTAATAAAAAATTATAATGAAAAAAATAAAGATAAAAGTTAAATTTTTGTGGTTTTTATAGAAAACCTTTATTTCTATATATGCGGGCATATTTTTATGCACATTTTGTCAGTTTTTATAGCATATTTAATAGTTTTTAAGTGCATTGAATTCCTAGCCTTGGTCATCAGTCATACTATCGTCGCCAGCCGTTATATATTATTATTATTATTATTATTATAATCATATAATATAACCTATCGAATTATGAACGGAAGACGGATCTGCTTGTACCTATAAAACAGCGCAGAACAAAATCATTCTTCTCGTTCTCAGGTTAAATCGGCCACTTCATGGAACCATTTCGACACACACCTTTGTCTCCTGCTGTTCTCTGTGTCCGATGCTATTGTACCCTACCGCAGTTTGTACAAAATGATACAAATATACCATAATACTTTTTTCTGTTTGGAGAATAACTACGAACGATTTGGCCATATCCTAACAATAAATATAATGTCCGTGTTCAAGTGTACCAACGTAGATATAATATTATATCGCGCAGTAAACTCAACCTATACCTATATAACATTAACCACGTCGTCTTATAATTATTGCAATTATTATTATTATTATTATTACCATAGTAGGTTACAGCAATGCACTATTGTTCGATGTTTGATCTGAAATGTACAAACGCGATCAATTCTGACAATAATATATATATTGATACTCGTACCCCAAATGGTCGAGACCGGGATTGAACTTTTTTTTCTAAAAAAACCGTGCAGTCGTGATGACCAACGAATAGTCACAAATAATATTATTATGACCTATTTATACTTACGCTGTAATCCATATCGTGTTAAAATCTACTGCGCCGAGCGACGAGTCCTCATTTTGTTGAAATGAAAATATCTCAATCGTAGGTTCACCTATAGGTGTTCAATTTCGGGTAGTTTACATTAATTTATTAGTAAAATTTACTTTTGTGCGTTTGACCAATTTATATTGAATATATTATAAATATATATATTTATTCGGATTATACCTACCAATAACCAATATAATAATATCATATTATTATATTATATACCTTATAGCTGATATTATAATATCATCATAGTCATAATTGTATATTTTTTTTTGTTTTGACGAGATGTTACTTGCACTCGTTTATGGTTTGTACAAACTTGAAATTCGTTTCTCACAATTTTTACCATAATATATTATAATAATATGATTAATTTATTGGGTATACTCTAACGCAGGAAGAAAGTTGGACTAAAATACAAAATAATATTTTACAACTATTAGGTATACGGTTGAAAAAAATAATACACTTTGTATTGTTTATTGAAAAATAAATGAAAATAATAATTATATAATATATTCAAGAATGATATAGTAATTATTGAACAGTAAAAAATATAAATGATAAATTCATATGTATACAATTACTATAATATGTGGCATGCAAATTTTTAATTTGTTGTGGAGTGAAGAAAACCCTGATTGGCAAAACGCCAGGAGTTTTTTTTATGTAATAAGGTAATACACAACCACAATTTACAAGTTATAAATACCTATGTTTGATTAAAAATGCTAGTTAAATTAAAAAAAAAAAAAAAATAGCAAAACTTAAAAAAAAATAAACATAGCCAAACTTTAAAGATAAAAATAAAATAATAATATTTGAGTAATATTGTAATAAAATTAAAATTGAAAATAATGATATTTGAGTAATATTGTAATACAATTAATATTGAAAATACGATTTCGTATTTTTCACTTAGGAAGTATCCAAGCTAATATGACAAAACAAATGGAATTGATTACTTTTGTAATAAGTACCTGCCTATATGTACTGCTGCAGATTCAGAACTGCAGTAGAAAACCATTTGTTTTGAACTCGCGATAACTATAGGAAATTGTATGTACCATAGGAATCAAAAGTCTTATCACAAAAATACAAAATAATAGTTGATAATAATATTCTCAAATATAATATGCTTGCACGGGTGGAATATTGTAGATCTTACTGTAATGTATTTTACATTTATATTTGAGTAGCAAATCGAGTAATATAATAATGTTAAAAAATTTGGCGTAGACCGTTTGGACGAGTGTTTATTATTCCACCAAAAGTACTAGAATATTTTTGAGCAATTGATTATGAATATTATGTATTTATAGGTAAATTAATTGAATATATTAGTTACACCTATTGTGCAATATTAATGCACTATTCATTATTATAGGTAGTAAAAAAAAAAATATTTAAAAATTAAAAAAAGACTCACGATGTGTGTATACATACCTAATTAATAATTATTATTAGCAATTGACTGAAAAATGGGTTATGTTAAAACTAAAATATTTAATAAAAATAATTATGCTAAAATTATGTTTACTTTTCATATTTATAATGGAGATCAATATCTTTTAATTAATATTGCTGTGTATATTTATTTCTTAAGTTCTTCTCTCAATTGTTGAGGTCTAATAGTATTTTACTAGAAGCCAATAAAAAAAAAACTTGTAAACGGTATTGGTATAATTATTGTAGTCATATAAATCGTAACGTTGCGTAATGAAAAATTCGGTCAAAAATTAATATAATACAATCTCATATCATGTCATAGGAAAATCGCTCACTGAGGTGTAAGAATTTCACTCGCCTAAACGATCACCGCCCGTATAAAAGTAAAATATCATGAAAATAAAAAAAAAGCGATGGTTAAATGGGTTTTTATGTTAAATCATGCATGTACACGCGATTGGGGTTAGGGACTTGTAAAAGCTTGCATATTATAAAAATTTTTAATTTGTACTTGATTTTCCAAATTGGTCAAAAAAAATAAAAATAAAGCGTACACTACCCTATAGCTAGGATATTGAGTAATGTCACGCGAACATAGCCGATCGCATGACCCGTATGGCAAGCAGCTATATAGGTATCGAATCGGTGGTGCAACCAGATGGATTTTTTCGAGGAGAGGTATGTCCCCGTCAGCGGAGTATAAAGGTACAGCGGTTCCTCGAGTTTTTTTTTCGCGAATTTTAAAAAGGACTCGAAAGACTCGAACAAACGGTTTGAAGGGAGGGGGCGGACACGTCATGCACCTCCCCCGCGGTTGCGCCACCTCGTCGAATACCCATATCATTGCAAGTACGTGATGGTCTGCGGTTCCCCGGTCACCGCCGACTGATAAGTGTAAGTACTGTTGTCCGCGGCGGTCGAGTTGTAGTGAGAAAAGCCGTCGTTGATGACCTCGGCGGTGGCGGTGGCGGCGGCGCCGGAGCTGTAGTTAGAAAAGTTGTTGTTGTCAGCGGCGACGGTGGCGACGTAGTTGGAAAAGCCGCTGCTGCTGCTGCTGCTGTTGTTGTTGTTGTTGTTGTTGGCATTGTTGGCGGCGGAGGCGGCGGTGGCGCCGTAGCTGGAAAAGCCGCTGCTGCTGCTGCTGTTGTTGGCGACGGAGGCGGCGGTGGCGGCGTAGCTGGAAAAGCTGCTGTTGCTGTTGGCGTACGACTGCAGTTGCTGATGTCCGGTCGGCGCCGCGAATTGCTGCAGGATCGGCTGCTGCTGCTGCTGCTGGACGAGAAGATCGCCCAAGGCCGTGGACGTCGAGGCGCTGGCGTTTTGCAGAGGCATCGACGCCGCCGTGGCCGACGGCACGTAGTTGTTGTAGCCGACTTCCTGCTTGTAAACCGGATACGGCGGCGGCGGATGTCTCGGGGTCTGCGGCACGTGGTGCTGAGGCGGATCCGGCACGAACGCGCGGGCGAACGGCTGCTGGAAATGATTGAAGCCGGGGTTGTTCGGCGGGGCGCTTCTGCCGACGCTTTTCCGCTCCTGTTCCTCGACGAACACTTTCTGCAACTTGTGCCGGATCACCATTTTCCGGTTTTTCGGCACTTCGCGCAGGTACGGCAACAAGCTCATCAGGAAGTGATAATTGTCGTCTTGGTTTTGGACCACGCCGTCCGCGTCGCTCTCCGTCTTGGCGGCGGTCGGGATGTTGATGTTCTGTATGTACTGCCTCTCGAAGTTCGGGTAGTCGTCTTGCCCGAGGTGTCGCCTCTTAATGGGAATGGGAATCCGCAGTCGGTTGTCGCTTCCACTGCTCCCCGGCCTGTAGTTCAAGCGCTGAAAGTTCATGGAACTTATGATCAGCTTGCCATCTTCCCGGTCGCTATCCGTCAAATCATGGATCTCCGCGTTACTCATTGTCCGTCCGACGATTTTCGAATCCAGCTATGGAGGTGAAGACCAAATGCGCATAGACGACAAACTTAACCTCCGCGGTTCTGCGAAATCGTTATCCGAGTGTAATTATCGTGTTTTTTTTTTTTAGTAAAATACTATCTCGGCGTAGATTTTAATGCCACCGATTTTTTTTTTTTGTCAAACAGCACCTAAACACAAAAAAAAATAGTCCGATTAGGTATTTACGTATAATATTGTAATAACATATTGTATTGTTGAGTGCAAATTAAAATATTAAGAAAAATATATTGTACAATATGAGTACACATATACCGATAATCGTAGTTGTGAGCACAATTATTATCATTGAGTATAGTCGAATTTTTAAACTGCAATTATATAGACTTGCATTGCATAAAAAAAAAAGTTAAAGCTCGCACGCTTTCTTAATACAATTTCATTGCATTTATCCACTGAAGTGATTTTTGTACCAGCATTCTATTGTTCGTTAGGAATCCAAACGAATATCGGTGAAGATATAATATCCAAATAATTCGAAGTAGGTCCTAAAATCATTAAGGTCCTAATCGTCAAATACGCCATTAACACGAATCAAATATTTTGTCGAAATATGCGGAAACATTAACTTGAATGCTTTGAATTTAAACATCAAAGGAATTTTATATTATGTTATAATTGTATAGGAATTTCATATGAAACATTTTTATATCGAACTAACCTTAGACCATCTTTATAACGAGAATACATTTTACACGGATTTCCTTAACAACCGCCTTCTAAATTAGTATAAATAACTGCGTTCGTTTCACTGATTTTTTTTCAATTCTGTTAAACCTCAGCAGGGCAATTTACATTTATTCACATTATTTTTAGCGAAACAAAATAAACCATCGAAAAAAAATATTTTTCGTTGTTTTAAAATTAATTGACTCACGTGTATTATAATATACATCCCCGATTTTACGAAACCTTTAACTGGACATTTTAATGACCGAAGAGTTCAATCGCAATAACCAGACGATCTATAGCACACTTTTCAAATACTTTCAACGCGAAAATGAAACTTTTTAATATTTTTAAAATACAAGTATTTTGGTATCTTAACTTTTAGTAGTTTATTTTTAATACTTTTAATATTATTATTGTTTCAAATGAAATCACTAAAAATACCAACAGGAATATTATTTCAAATGCATAATGACTATTACAATATTATTTCAGTAGTGATACCAATCGGGATTTTATCTGATTGTTGCTTCCAAAAAAAAAACCGGAAAAACGGAAAACGAGATATGTTCATTGCCGCAGTTATATCTCCGTGAGAAATTTTCGGGAATATATTATGATATTATTATAATATATTCTGTCGGTTACACCGAGATATAAGGTATTTTTTTCCACGCTGATATAATCTTGTAGAAATGTGTCGTTTAAAAAAAAGTCACCGAATTTGGTTACTGTCTGCGTGTTGCAGTCAAAATAATTGTAGAATCGTGCCTACTAATTGTAAAACGGTAATAAATGATATTCGGTTGAAAATATTACGGAATATATATGTTGACGAAAAACAGTTAATTATGTACGTTTAGCGAAAAATTAGGAAATACGATGGTGAAAATATTGTGTACCTATTAATCCGCCGGGTGATAGTGTAGTGTGTGGTTGTTTTTTAAGAATGTAAATCTACTATGTTGCCATGGTGGCCGGGTACTTAAGATTTTCAAATGAAAATATGTATGCAAGTAAACATCATAAGATGTTTAGGATTCATATTGTTAGAAATTAAAAAAAATAACGAATCCCGTATTTAACACCAAAATAGTCGTGATCTTTGAAAGACAATGTTTAAGATTTTCAATATAGATTTACATGAAACTGTTTTTACCTTGACAGTTGTCAACGGTTTTAATAATAATAGTACTGAAAATTTAACGACAGTATAATGAAAGAAAATAAGAAGTTCCGCGTTTAATGCAAAAATATACCATAAGTGTGCATGTTTTCGATAATTTTTTTTAAAAAGTTTGTAATAAATCAGTCAATATAATATACTATTTTATGTTCATAATAACATTGCTTGTTATAATTATTAAATAATAGCAATTATTGGTTAAGGTATCCAATCTGCTTTAAGATAATATTACATAATATTTATGAAGGTTGATGAAATGACCGAAAACCGATTCAAATAAAAACGTAGCTTTAAATGTATAGTCACATAGATATTCCGAGTTTTTCTGTCACTTCGTGGGCCGTACGCTCATAAAACCATAATATGAATAATAATGTAGTCACTAAAAAACCGACCGCCATTACCAGGCATACAATTTCTAATCTATACAGATTTACAGATTAACACAGAACTGCTTTTACCCAGAACACTATTCACATAATATACATATTATAAACATAAATACAAATAAAAAACACATCAATGTGAAACCAGTATAATACATTCGAACCTAAAAAATATGTTATCTAAAACAAACACGTCTAGTAGATGTTACATGGGTAGGTATAGTAAATATTTATTCATTTTATGTTCTGAGCGATTACGGTCTGCGGGTGTGTTTAGACGAGTTGGAGATGTTATTTTTTTGTATTTTCATTAGCCTAAGGAAAACACTGTCCTGAAGAATTTCTAATAAATTACAAGACCAACGACATTCCACTTTCAAAAAACAAGAAGCGTTATTTTCTTGCGTGATATTATTTTAAGTCTTGGAGGCTCAGATTTCGACGCACTTGTATATTATTATTTTCAGAGCTTGACAAGATGTTTCCAACAATACAAATGTATTTCAAGTACACAATATGTTGATTATATGCACTTCGTTTTGCATTATTCGAGATTTTGACACGTTTAAGTGCAGTTTTTAAACATTTTTTTTTTGGCATTCGTCATTTTTTTTAGGCTATTTAAATCCGAGTCCTAATTAAAACATTGACGGTGGACTAAAAGTTTGAAATGAAAATTCGTCTACTCACGTGTGGCTTGGTTATTATTTGTTCCACATTAATATTGATGAAGTTTGCATTCAGTTTTATTGTTATAAGCAATTTTTATTGATTCGTATTAATAAAATCGGAATATTGTTATAAACAAAATCAAGCCATACATTACAATTGTTACTATTCTATGGTAATGGCTAAAAAGAATCAGAAATTTTGGGTTCGTAAGCTTATTCTTTGCAAAATTGAATAATTCCACAACCATTAAAAAAAAAATGTAATCTATTCAAATTATTCAAATACAATCTTATACATATAGTAAACACCGTTATGTAAATCGAGGACGGTCTTAATAGTATTCAAATATATTCTATGCTACACTTTAGACTGAAATTGATTTCAAAATTGATTTTACATATCGATAAAAATTGTTGAAAACCTTTTAAAAATCAAAAGTAATATCGTAATCGAAAATTGTTGTTGATAATAATATTCGGAATTGAAATTAAAATTGAAAAAAAATAAAATTGATCATTTACATTACCAAAACAATAAACGTATGTATAATAATTTTTATATACAAATTGAATTTAAATTAAAAACTAAAATTTAGCAATAGTCAACAGATGTAGGTCCAATGTTATTCATCGACGTGCAAAAATAGTCATTTGTTGAAATGTAAAAACAATATAGAATGATTATAGATCAAACACTTAGCCAATTAAAATTGAAACTAATATAGAAAAAATATGAAATCTCAAAAGTTGTAAGTATTTAATATTAAAACTAAATTGAAAATGGCACAGTGTAAAACCGCGAAATATCAAAATAACATATTATTTTTACTATAATGTCTGTTGAAGTGAAAGGTTTGGTTTTTTTTTTAAATTTTAGTTTTCTTATGCCTAAATATAATAGCTGATATTGTTTTATAGAATAATTTAAATAGAGGTCGAACGTCAATTCACGCGCGGTCATGCGCGCATACATTAACCTATTAAACTGCCCAAATGCATGATAGTAAAATATTATTCGAAAATTCGAATTTTAAAGGGGATAAAAATTAATTTAACTTAAAATAAATGATTCGAAAAATGTGCACATATTAATATGTATTTATCGAGTTATTTAACTCAAACACAAACTGAAAACTCTTCGGGGGGCGAGAAAAAAAATTAGAATTATCGAGATAGGCTCGACGTATAATATTGTATTACCCATTTTCTAGACTTGTAGTAGACTTACCACTTGTTGTGCGGCACGCGGTCTAGACGGGTAGCTAGCTGCAGACAAAGCCGAAGTGGGTGGGCGAAGAAAAACCGACACGTGCGCTGCAAAACTGCGCTGAATTATCGCCCCGGAGCTCAATAAACACCAGAAAGAGTATAATATTTTTTTCGTTGGAACAGTAACGGTCACTAAGACGTGTGACAATTGCACTGGTAAACCACATACTGAAGTTATCCTCCTGAATTTGGTGTCTTCGATGCCCGATATCGGTTCTTAATGGCTTTATGGGGTTTCGCTAATGTGACAATCAGGTATATAGAATTCGATATCAAGGAAACCACTTTTTAATAGGTTGACATTAACGTTTGATATAGTTTGATACAATACGATTGTGCGCTATACAGTTACATTGTTCAGTTGTGATTGAAGTCCGTACGGGCATTGTTATTGTAAACGGTCGAAAATGAATTGGTATTGCACTTAATGAGTAGGTAGTCGTCTGCACCGATATAAATTTGGGTGTTATTGGGATATTTGACGTTTTTCGTCCCTCTCTTGTTCATTATTCCCGTTGTCTCGGACAGTACGACAATAACATCACATTAGGCGTGGTTCGATTCTGCCGCCCGATAGCGTCCTGCGGTGACTCATTTTATTATCATTAAAGAGTCCTCGGCTCACAGTTCGCCACCGTCTTATAATTACGGTTGGTATATTATTCCTTTTGAATTTCACAGGTAGTCGAAATTCGATTGTCCATTAGAATTATTCGCAAAAAATACAAGTGTTCGTCCACCACTAACTACCTGTTGATTTTCCCCTCCGCTTGGCCATTACAATGTGTAGGTACGTGATATTGCCCACCACCGGGGTTTTTTCGGAGGTGGTATTTTGTGACACCCGTATAAGGGGTATAACTAGGTGGGGACTGAGAGATACTTAGCACAGTAAAAAGGGTGATAGCAACCCCAAATTACTTGATTAGTAATATTATAATATGTACTGATATACTGGTGTATCGATTTGTATAATACGACAAATAAAACATGGTATGACACACGACAATGATTGCCAAACTTATCACTGTTAAATATTTTGTAAATATTTCACAAATGAATAATTAGAAACAGACGATATTATTAATACGTGTTTTAATGAAGACATGAGAATTGCCCTGCTAATACCTCAAAAGCAATACCAATAATTGTTATTCATTTTTTATTCATTGATTATTGTTATTATAAAAAATGTTGTTCGTAAAAAGATCATTAAAGTAATTTGTATCGTTAACTTGCATAATTTTTAGCAGCCCCTAAATGTATGGTCTAGTTATTTTTAAATTAATATACAAAATAAATAAAACGCCGCAACTAGACATTGCTTTTAAGGGCTGATAAAATTTAAGTGGGTCTAGGTAGGTGAATCCAGTTAGTGTGTACTTACAATCTACGCCAAGATATAAAAATAAATAACATGCTTTTACGTCACATCTAAGTATACATTTTGGTAATCCGAGCCTTGACAGAAAACGAAATGGCATATCATTAAGTAATCAGCGCCACACTTTCAATTTCAATATTAATATTTACCAGAAAAGTGTGCTGGCCTCACATCAGTTATAGCACCACTGGCTTGCGGTCAGTGGGACCGAAGTGACAGAGGCAATAAATTTGATTTTAACACAACAATTTTTGTAAATATAAAAACTGAGTAACGTACTAACGTTTATGTGAATATGTACACACAGCATTAATGAGATTATTTGAAGACGTATTTTTTTTTTTTTTTGAAATCAATAATGATGTAATAATTTATATTATGTAACAGATAGTAAACAGTCAGGATATTGATTAGATTATTAGCTGGTGGCTCACGAATTTTCATTTGAAAGCGACTTATAAAAATGCATGTGTTTTTTTCCGTAGTGCCGACATAGATTGAATATAGCGACCTATTAAAGTCTATGGTTATTGTACACAAGTTCTTGTTTGGATTAAAAAAGCTGAAGTGGTAAGCACAAATATTTCAAATTTGATCACACTAACACGACAAATGACATTTCCGTAATATCCACAAACGTATTATTATAATTTACAATATATGTTTTATAATAAAACTTTTACGATAATGGCCATAGAGCCCGGGCTTTAGCTCAATGAGAAAAATTAAAAATTTTACTTCTAAGTAAATCTTTCCATGTCTTTAAAAAAATGTCTTACAACGTGAGCTTGAAAAACACGGACAATTGTTGTCTCCGTCACATAATTGCGTAACATATATTATGGCAAATTTAAGCTCAGCATATCACGTTTACCTCCGTTAGTTTATATATTTTTTAAATTAGAGTGAATCGACCTAATAAAAAACTTGATGGTAGAAACGTCTTTATCTGTGTTTGTGTGTGGGTTTTCTACGATAGTTAAATTTTTTGGCACGTTTTGAGTATATAATATAACTTAAATTTAAAATGCTCATATCTCATTTAAAAAATAAATAATTAGTAAAAAAAATCCTCATACAAACACAGATAATGGTCTTAATAACAATTATAAAATAGTTAATAGAGTTACTTCACTCTAATTTTTAAAC
Organism: Myzus persicae; assembly: GCF_001856785.1. Lineage (NCBI taxonomy): Eukaryota > Metazoa > Arthropoda > Insecta > Hemiptera > Aphididae > Myzus > Myzus persicae. Next base: position 90,974 of record NW_019104024.1, read on the forward strand.
AGGCGGAGCTGAACGTGATCTGCTGAGCGTAAATTTGTGATATTAAGGAAAAAGACAACGCAAAAACTGTTTTTCGCGAGTAATAAAACCACTCAGGCTGTACCTAGTACAACCTATGCAACCAAAATGTTCACACTACAAAAAGGAGAACATATTTTAGTGTGCAACATTCTTTTATTTTTCAATCAGAACTAAAAAAATTATATTCCAGTTTGCAAAAAGTTAATGCGTTTTAAAACAATTAGATTTTATTTCGTAGCTGTAAAAATTAAAAACAACGTTGTGATGTTCTCCTCTTTCTAGTGTGAGCATTTGGTGGCTTAGCTTGGACTTGTGGCCGGAGCTGTTCTTAACGGTGAAGAACTGTTTTTGCAACGTTTTGCATTTGTAAGACGGAGACAACAAATGCGGGCGTAGCGTCCTCTTAAAAAAAGGTATTCGCGTGGCCGGGTTTAGCATGGCGCGGGGTCCGCGGGGTAGCCACGGTTTTATGCAACAGTTGGCCTTTGTCACAGGCTCGAGGGTCCGAGTTCTACAATTTTACTTTGTGATTCGGTAAACTGAAATATATTGTTCGGGACTATCGTATTGAACGTTGTTCTTCTGTCGATGTATTTTATGTACGACTCTGTGTTGGCCTCTGGTACATCAATATGCTATAGAGAGTCCGTTATCTCTTTATCGTTCTATAATACAACTAGTTGATAATATCAAGTATGGTTTGTACATTGTACTGAACAGTACGTAATTGCTTTTATGGATAAAAGTATTGTAAACTATTTGATTAATAAACTATTGTTACCTAATTGATTGTAATGTATAATGCTTTCAGTCAAAAATCCATGATTTATTATGAAAATACAGTTTTAACTTTTGACTTGTACTATTGTAAACAATTGATAATACATAAATGGTAAACATGATAATTTGTTATTGTATACAAATATTTTTTTTCAAACCATTTTTCACTTCAAACAGATAATATAACGTGATGATACAGCACCGGACCGCTGTGTTCGGGTACCTAATACCTATTATGTCATTATGATTATATTATACAAAATATTTTTTTAGTAATTTTTTAACTGCACAGCGCACGATATGTCTAATAAATGAAATTTTCGCAAATTTACAAAAATAAAATTATAAAGTTTATATGACTTTATCTATCAATTATTTAAAATTGTTGATATGACGTTTATAGTTTTTGATTGCACAGGAATCAATTATTGTTCTAGACGATGGTCCGTTCAAAAATATAAATAAATTATGTTATATAACCATGGTACACGGACAATATTTGTCCACGATATAATTTTACACAATTGGTCCACGGCTAATTAGTTTTCTTGATACAATGAAGTTCATTTGAGTCAGGTATAATAAAGTACCTACCACTGACAAGTGTATCAGATGTGATTTAAATGAATTTAATTAATTAATTTTAATTATACTAATTAGTATACTTAGAAGATGAATGGGTATACGAATTTTGATGGGTTATAAAATACGATAGAGTTGACGATTTATGCTACACAAATATTTTGGATTTAACTCTTAAGCCGGGGACCTATTGTCCATATTCTATACAATTAAAAGCGGGTTAAAATGTCCGCAAACGGCATTTTTTCCGCGAGTACCAATAGTCCTAGATCCCGTAAACGGCGTAAACACGTTATTCACTAATCACACTTTCGCGATGCTCCATCGTTATTACACTACTGACAAAGCCCGATTATTACAGTTAAAATTGTTGGGTTTTAGTAGATAACGATAGAGCTCGATAATATTATCTCCATAGATGCTCAAAAGCTTTGTTTTATTCGTGCTTTCAGTAAAAACGTTTTGTCTAACGTTGGATAAGTAAAAGACAGCTGATTATTGTCGACAGCAGAAAACTGTTTGAATACTATTTTAAATTAATTACTAATTATAACAATTAAACCAAATATTATTTATCACACTATGGCGTATTTATTAAATTTTGTTTTGTGAAATTATCAACAAGTTATTCACTGAATAATTTAATTAAATATGAGTAATTTGTTTTAATAATGTATATGATTAAGACTTTCAATCAAAATAAAATGTACACTTACATATTTTAATACATAGGAAACTATGGTTTGGTTTTTAATTTTTAACTATACATGTTTGTAACTTAGGGTTTACCGTCGTGGTCTTATGGGCTCGAGGTGGACCCTAAACAGTTTGCACACACGGTTTTCAGTACCATTACAAAAGCCCGATTTTAGTGAAATTGTACGCTTTTCAGATTTTATCGAGTACGATTAGTAAAACGTAGCCTAGGTACCTTAGCGATTAATGATTATAATTCTAGATAAACTACACAAAGTATTTTATAACAACAATTTTAATTAATATAGATTTGGTCTTAAAGATTGTGGTAAAAAAGTCTGTTGGACCCGTCTGCAGCCTATATAATATTATATTTTAATGGTTTTGGCGCCTTACCTTAATTGGGCGCCACAAAGACGCGTCGCGTCAGATGGGTCCTATACGTATATGTTGTAGATGTTCAGGGAATATAATTTATATTATTATATACTTACCCTACCCCGACGGTCTGTGCGGCAAGAAGCAGGTGAATAGAGCATTCGAGTTTCGTTGTCAGGTGTGTATTATCTTTTGTGGCCTGCAATACAATAGTATTGATACAGGGGTAGCAGAGGTAGAAGGGGTAAATATATATAGAACAGTATGTGTACCTACCTATAACGATAACGACCGCATTTTCTGTTTTCTTTTCGATAATATACTATATTAGGTGTATAAAGAAAAATATCCGCCGAAATTCCAACACATATAGAGCCCCAACCCTCGAGGGCTGTTGTTTGTGTAGGTTATGCTATACTGGGACCATATACTCATTCTTCAAACCTGTTGCCCGGCGTCGCTTTGTACATCGAGTTCGGGGACGTCGCGCCGCCGATAGTTCGGTAAACATATGGTACAAAAAATAATATAAAGTAATACAAATACTCTAATACGTCAGATATTAGGGTCCCGACCCTCGAGGGTTGTTCTTTGTGTCAGTACGCCATTATATTATACTGAGGCCATATAGCCACTTTATACAGCTGAAACCTGTTGCCTGGCGTCGCTTTGTACATCGCTTCCCGGTCGTCGCGCCGCCGATGGTTCGGTACTATGTTAACGACTAATGGTCAACAAATATTTTTTTTCAGGCTTACCAGCCTATTACAAAAAAAAAACATATCAAATATGTATACTTGAATACGGGGCGCACTGAGGGGTACAATGGCAGGGATATTGTTTGTGTGAACGGAGCAATAAATACTATTTGAAAAACATGTGGTCTGGCCGGTTAAGAATAGTATTATATTAAATTATGGGAATGAAAATGTGTGGACACATATTATTATTATTTTTTTAACGATTCCGGAACATATTCCACTAGTTGACTTATACATAAAATTTGAGTCTTCACTTTACATCAAACATTTTACAAAAATGTCTAATAATCGCATGCATATTTATTTTATTTAATCAACCCAAAACCAATATAATGTCGTTATAATAATAGTCAAAACATTAATTTAGATATTCCTACTATCCGAACGTTAAAACGAAGCCAATATTTTTCAGTACCTGCTTCACAAGGATAGCCAGTATAAGTTCAAAATTATAAAATAAAGTTACAAATTATTAAATGTCGATCGTATATTCCTAGACGACCTTTCACATCGATTAAAAAGACACCAGTGTGGGGATCCCTTAAATTCCGACCTGTATTATTTTAAATAAATAAACTTCACCCCATTTTCACCCTAAGACAGGTTTCCACAATGGAGGACATCCCTCTTCACGAGCTTTCATGTTGTTTTAATTTTAAGTTTTCAAAATTACAGACTGTTTATAAAAAAAAATATTACAGATTGTAAATATACTATTTAGTTTAAATGAAAAGATATAATCTATTACAATAAAAAATATGGTTAGTCATTAATAATCTAAAAAACTTTAAGTTTCTATAGCGTGTAAAATGAACCAGATTGTATAATTATTGCTATTTGTATTTTAATAGTTAAAACGTTTTTTAGTGTATTTTTAAATAACATAATATTAGAGATATTATGAAACAATAATTGATAATTTTAATAAATATGTAATAAGTGTAAAAGATTATAAACTACAATACATCCATACGAGCTTCACCTTAGTGGTGAATTAAACCAAAATATTTTATATTTTATTAAAATTTCTTTAGTGTAGTACAATGTTGTCAAACATGTAATGTGATTAACTGTTTTTATTTCTGTCTCAATTTTTCCTAATAAATTATTATCTTATCTTAATATGTAAAAATGTCAGTTTTTATTTTTATATTAGTATACTCCAATGTCACCGATAAGAGGATATATTCTTCAGTTGGGACATTATATTATATTTTATTTATTTATTTGATTATCTGGATGGCCAATAAATTATTTTCATTATAATCAATATTATAGTTCGTTCACTAATGGATATCATATAAAATGATAAGAAAAAAACCAATTTCGGCCTAAGCCATTTATCATGTTTCCGGCGGCACAATATGGTCTAGAACTCGATTAAGTAGTTGTTTTCGATCAATTTTCTATAGTTCAACTATCACCCACTTTAAGCACGGGCGTGGGGCGACGGTGAGAAAATAGTTGAACAGCTGCAGTGACAGGAAGGGCGAGAAGTGATTTACGACTAATGTAGCGATAGTGAAGAGAAAACAAATATAATAACAACAGGATAACGATAAAATATGTTAATCCCGAATAATAGAGTGCACCGGAAGTCGAGTGTCCGGGATGACCGGATAAATCCTTAATATTGTAAGTTATCATCGAGTCCACCGTCGTCCGTCTGTGAAAGTTTATAATCCAAAATCCGTGTGCTGCGGCAGCATCATCCTCCTCCTCCTCCTTCTCCTTCGGAACATGATATTATTAAATATTTTATTACTCCTGCCCGCATTATTATTACGAAACCGCCTTCGTATTTCGGTACACTAGATCCTTTTCGGTTTCGACATAATAATATAACGAAATCAACGAGACGAAACAAATACCCCTAACAAGTATCGAACTCGCCGACCACCTGCTCACCATAATAATATTATATACCTTCCTACCCACCTGCCTACCAAAATACCAGATAATACCAATGCCTATAATAATATATTATTATGTCCGTCGTCGTCGTCATTGTTGTTGTTGTTGTTGTTGTCGCTCGCATATGGTCACTGCACAGTGCGTTTAGCATTCCGAAACGCATTTTTTTCCGTTCCCCCAATGTTACCATACTGACTCCGACCCCTTGATGCCGTTGATAAATCGGTTTTTGAGACTGAGTGGCACTAATGGGAATATTCGGTACTGGTTTGTTATTATCTTTTTTTCATATTATACCTACGATATGATGTTATTATATTTTACTCGGCCGTGACCCGACCCTGTGGTGTTTTTGTTGTGAACACACTGGACAAAGCGGAGACGAATAAGGCGGGTAGCATGAGGAAGAGGAGGAAGGGGGAGGAGGAGAAGACGAACAAAAACGAGATGGGAAAGAGATAGCTACAGGAGACGGTGGAAAGAAGGTAGGTGAAAGATTGCCTCTAGCGGGATAAAATGTATTAAGAGTAAGCACAATAATAATAATAATAATAATAATAATAAAATTATATTATATATTACAATACTATTTTATACCCGTTCGCGGTACGATGCACACGAATAATTTAAGGAGCGATCACGATTCTTGTTTTTATCATTTTCGTCGTCCTGCAGCGCGTATGCGTCTTCCTGTTGCACCGACACGAATATTATTATGATTTATTATATACATCTTTAACACACACACACGACGTCAAACCAGATTTGAAAGCGGTTAAGACGCTCCGAGGATGAGTAGAAGGTGGGGGAGGAGGTGGCGTGGAAGAGCAGGATATGCATGTATTATATTATTATTATTATTATTATTATTATTATTATTATTACTCTTTACTACTTACTACTATTGTATAATAATAATATATGCCGACGAATTCTTCGAGACCGAGTTTTCTCGTCATCGCTTTCAACCGGCACGTAGGCGGGTACCTGCTTGTACCATAAACAATAATATTATTGTTGTTGTTGTACCACGTGTTACGGTACAGATATTATAAAATACAGCGTTACATGCGACGTGTTATTCATAGAGTGTTCGTATTTCAAGGCCACACAAAATATAATGCTACACGCAGCGTCGTAGCCACAGAATATATTATGGAAAAGGGCTCCGGGGCAGTAAATAAACCATAATTTATACAGTATGGGTACATACGCTTTCTTCACACGCATTCGTACACAGTGACGTGTAAAAGAAAAAAAGAAAAAAACATAGATAAAACCATAAATTATTTATTTTATTATACTGTGCTGTGAGCTGATGGCCGTAACCCAACGTTCGGGTACATAATATAACGATATTTTTTACCAGGAGAGAACGTTTTTTCAAAAAAACAACAACATTATATGTATGTTAAAAAAATACCGCGTGTGTGTAAAAGTTTTTAGAGTTTTTTTTTTCTATTTTTTTATTTTTTAGAGCGCATATTGACGTTACTCGGGAGGCGCCGAATGATGAGGGGTAGGCTCTAAATAAAGTTAATAATCGTATCCAAAAAAAACTCTTTCGCAACTCTACCTATGTATTACATGATAAATCTATAAAAATCAATAATCTTTATTTCGCCTTTACTTCTATTTATTTAACGACTTGGTTGTAAACAGTAAGTCGTGTTAGTATTGCCTAAGCGTGTATCATATCGTTAATGGCATTGTACCCTGGAGTTTCCTGATTTTCAACCGTTGCACTAATAAATGAATACATTTCTAATCAGTGTCGGCCTGTTCGAGGCAGCTATAGGCAGCGATCGCTGCTCGGACTTCAAGCCTTATTTTTTTTAACAAAAATGCAATTAAGTCTCCATAAATAATTTGACAGTATTATGAGACACAAATACAAATGAGTACTACTTCTTGTAGTACGTATAGGTACTAATGTCTGATATTAAAATAAATTACTAAATCGCAAATAATATCATAAAATATCATACTTAGTACCTAGTTAGTAATATTATAAACTGACAGACCGTCTTCGATCAGAATCGTTTTTCGAACAAAATAATTTTATATCATTAAATTCAAATGTAACACATCCATTACAGTGACTTCTCTAGGCACCAAATGTGCAGCGTGTTATCTAATCAACAATTTTTTAAAAATCTTAAATTAAAAAAAAAAGATTAAATTTAAATAAATCGATAGTAAATTAACTTTATTACTTAAAATTAAATGTATATTATAATTGAATAACTATATAAGACATATTGGGCCAATGAACAAAAATGTTGCCTGTGCCCTTTAGTGTGCAGGCTGGCACTGTTCCTAATTGTATAACCAATACAACAAAAACGATTTACCTACCTATTTTATTATTATTACGATCGATTTCATTATATTATTATTTTTCCCACACAATATGTTATGATTATTTTCGATTCCTCTGTGAATAGTTGTTGTTGTATGGATATCAAAATACAAAATAAAAATAAAATATTATGTGCTTATCGGTGAGATATTTGTGGAAACCCATTTACCACTTTAAAATATGCTATAGGTATTTATAAATGAATACGTAAATACGTTTTATGTGTTTATCCAGTGTGTTACGAAACTTGATAATTTTTAATCACAACTAAGTGTCAGCATTTGCATAATAATCATACATTAATAACTATCAACCTAAATACCCATTAGTTTATAATACCAAATTGCATTTTTTTCTGATATAATAGGTATTATAGAATATCACATGCTTATACATGTGAAATACATTATAAATCCTTTCCGATATAATCAGTCGATATGACAATTGCACAATAAGTGGCACTGTTTTGCGGTTCATCATCATTGTTGATATACATTTATATATATATGTGTATATAAATTTAGAACGCTATTGACAGATAAATATTATTTAGTTTATCGTGATATTCATTTTACACTAACGAAAATATGCAACACAGAGACGAAATTAAAATATATAAGAATTCCTGAAATTCCTCCTTATATATAGTAACATCGCTCGGTTCCGACCGATATTGTCCGTTATAAGGTAGTTTTCATTACAGGGAGACTGAAATATAAGGTGCATCGTATTTAGGTCATTCAGGACTATAATTTTTTTCCGACTTTTTCGTTACAAGGAGAGTTCCGTCTTACAGGAGGACCGTAACAAGGAGATTTTACTGTACATAATATTATAATAATTAGGTACGGGCGTCTTGCAGAGTTAACTTTTTTTCAAAAATAGCTCACGGTAACTGGGCCACTCAAATTTTGTATTTATTTTAAAAGGTGCGGCACTCGATAAGTGGGCAACTGCTTTACTTTACTGTATCACCAGGTATATTGTCACTATGCCATACTAATGGGTCTATGTAAATGAAGTCCCGTCTTTATATACCTAATTGTTTTATGTACGTTTTGGCAATGATATATTTTGTAAATGTTGATGTATTATGTATATTATGAATTTTTATTCATATGCAAATAATTACGTGTTAGGTTATTTAAAAATCAATATTTTCCTTACATTATTCTAACTAAAGACTGGTAATATATAAAATTGTAATAATAATATAGGTGTTGGTCAGCTTAAAACAATGTTTTCGCTGTTTTATGTTATTTACAATTCAAACATGTATTACTAAAATTTAGTCACTTAAGTTATCAAGTAATTGTGATAAAAATGTACATGGATGTATGACAATAATTCTAGCACAAAGTATAAACGAATGTTTTTTGTTTGCAATTCGTTCATTGTTTTCCTTGTATACATTTTTATAATATTATGGAATATTTCTCACGAGTTGTTAATTAATATTTATGATATGGTTTTAAAATATCCATCGTGTAGGCTTTTCATAACCATCTTTGATTTTGTACAATCTATATCTCATCATTTAAAAAATTGTTGTTTTTGGTTTATTATAGTAATATTGACTGTACAGTCTACATAATTATTGTATGCTTGATTTAAATTTAATTTTATAATTTCGTGACTTTGTAAAATGATAAAGTATCTGACTAATATCAAATTGGACTTATAGAATTGTAACTCACAATTTATTTTAATCAAGTTATAAAATATAATGTATGGCACAATCGCCTTAATAATAACACGCCGTTTACTGCACATTTAGTAATTTTGTAGAAACCCATAAAAAATATTTTAGATCAAATTAATTTAATAATTATTGTATTATTGAAGACAAAAAGGGGGCGAGCATGCTTGGTGAATCATCCTGTATATCATGTAGCATAGATAAGAGGTACCTATATAGATACGAGCGTTGTATGTGGTTTTCGTCACAGTAATTTATAATATATGGATCATCTTTTAAACAATTTTTTAGACTTGGAAAAAACTTCAATCGAAAACAAATTTCAAACGATACTTTACACTAAAATTCATGCCCTAGCTCTTCTTGTGAAGGGATGTTGAACTATAGGGTTGTGGCCAGCGGTGTCTCTGAGCTGAAAAGGAACGGGAACTAATTTTAAATTCCCCAACGACTCGCATGTTTAACGGCGGGATTTATCATCAAATGATATTTTTAATTAATTTCTAACTTCAAATGTAAATACGTCATGCGACAGCAAACGGTTTTTTCTGTATATACATAATATTTCAAATTATTGAAATTTGGTTGCCCCCTCTGCAGAAGTTTTATCAAAGTTTTGCCTACCAATTAATTGACCACTTGGGTTCGTCCACTTGAAACTCTTCAAGTAATTTTCGGGATAGCCATATAACTACGAATTACTTACTTAAACATAACGAGGTCGTGATCGAATATTTGTCGTGTCGCGATGATAAAGCACACAATATAATCGTTTGCACATATCTGATAATATTCGGCAAATATGATAAAAAAAATAATATAATTATCAATACCTCGTCGAAGAGCAAAGTCATCGCAATGTCAACGTTTTGCTCGATGCTGGGCTGCACGCGTATAATATAAAAATATTTCCCCCATCTCTTTGGTCGTTTTCATATTCTTTTTTATTACTTTGAGTTTCAATTAAAAAACAGTGTTTCCTAGCTTACACCATGGTCAAAGAAAAAAGGTGACTTTTGGGCGAAACCGGGAAATCGCCGGATCTGGGGTATTTCGTGATTAAAATTTGGGCAGACTTTTTTAACGCGACACTGTAACAAATAATAATTTTAAGTCGTCAGTCCAGTGAGTATAATTTTATTTCGTGTGGGAACTTTACGGTCTGTTGTATTTTTTCTGGAGTTTACCAATTGCCCTTAAAATGACCTTTTCATATACCAATTGAGCTCGTTAATTTTCGGTGTTCATAGACCAATTGCCCTAAATAATAGCCTAATAATATTTATTTTATTCAATAACACATAACATTATTTTTATTGTTATACAATGAACATAAAAGTCAATAATACAATGTAATATTATATGATCTAATATAAAAAAATTTATAAGTACAATCAAATAACCATTATAATATTATTTTATACTATGATATATTTTTATATAGATGTGTATTAATACAAATTATTTATAGTACATAAATCAATAGCTTTTTTCAGATATAATAAATCAATTTTGTTCGTCGATTTCACCAATTATTATACAATAAAAGTCAATCATTGATACATGTATACCTAATGTACCTAATATATATTATAAATATAATATACCTAATTCAAATTTAATAAATCACTATTTCACCAGCAATTAGACAAATAAAGAGGTGACATCCGTAAACGTTAATGAAAACTCGTTTTCGTCTATCACTCAAATATATACGTTACTATATATAAATATTATAATTCGTTGATAATAATACAATAATGATGTTTCATAAAAGTCTCTATATAGTTATGGAATTTAGGCTGCAAATCAACACAACAATTTTTGTGTTTTTCAAAAACCCGAAATATTGACGGTAAAATATGAGTGCAATTTGTATACTGACCTTAAAATACAAATTATGTATTGGATGCAACTAGTCCATTCAATTACGGTAGGTATACGTAAAGTATACAAAAATTCCTAAAAGTATCGAAAGCAGTGCAAGAGTTAAAAAGTTCATAAAAATTCCAAAATAAAGAGCTATACATCAAAATGTCTATTGAAATACAAAATTAAATTTTAAAATTGAATTCATTAGTAGCTAGGTAGGTAGGTACCCACCAAGTCCAAAGTTCAAACTTAATGTGTTTAGAAATATTACGGTAATAGGTGGTTAAAAACAATGCATTTTTCTACTAATTCACAGCCATCATATTATCCGAATAAATAACGATATATACTATATACTAATAAATCAATTATAAATACATAAAAATATGTATTCGTATTCGCAGACTACCATGTTCAGTATTCAAGTCTCAACGCAAACGCCAAATCCCACGGGAAATGGGAACCAACTATAATATAACTGCGTGTCTAATAATAATATATTGTTATAATATAACGTTTGGAGGGTGCTACGAAATCGGTTTTCGACGATCGTGAGAACCACGGGTGTGAGGCCCCCCATATTAATATAATCGTTATGTTATTGTCAGATGTGAATTAAATATTCAATGCCGGATATCTGGAGTCCGGACGCGCAAGTGGTTTTCCTCCCAAAATCCGAGTTCAGCACTTAATCGCATTTTATTCGGTGTGCGAGATTTGTCTACTATTACGTTTGCGTATTGTAAACGGTTCGATGTAAAAACAACGTTTTATTGCACGCCATATTTATAGTAGTTAATTATTGTGATCAACGGGTCGTGTAATATGGAGCGTATTATTACAATTAAGTGGGTAGAACCATACGAAGTTCGAAAAATCAAATAAAAAACCTTAGGTGTTCGCGACTAGTTTGAAAGTCAAACCGAGTAAAAAAAAAAAAACCAGAACCGAACAAACAAAAATGTTGGAAATTACATGATCAAAAAAATTTACGAACTTTTCGTCTTAAAAAATATACTGTAGAATATATTTTATATTAAAAGTTCGCTGCCACCTTAACTACCTACGTACGACGACTGACGAGAAGTTAGTTGACGAGGAAATAATTTTATAGAGTGGAGACCGTTGTTGTTTCCTAGTAGAAAAATGCTATTTTATTATTATTATTATTATTATTATTATTATGGAAGGACCACCGCAGTAGTATATTCCGACACCACCCACGTCACTTAAACGGTTATATAGGCACAATGACAATAATGACAATAATAGAAATTATAACCGACGACGGAAATCTCGTGAGAATAAGTAAACATTGCAAATTTAAACAATGTGTACAACGATGAGATTTCTATTGTCAGATGTGATATTAGGTGTGAATAATGTATTCAACAACAGATCAGAAGTCCGGACGTGCTGGCAGAACGAACAGGAACAAAAAGTTCGAAATTCAATAGATAATCAATCCGAAATCCAAAATAGTCTGAAGTCCAAATAAATGTACATACAAACTCTTCGGTTTCAAAAAATATGTATTAGGGTGTACTTACTTATTTGATGATGGCATTTTTTTATCAAAAATTCGGCGCCACCAAGTTGTCCGATTAATATTATATAGGCATTGGGTACTCAATATCCACACTGACCGCGAATAACAACGATTGGATTTTCGTAGTCGACGTAGAAATAATTTTATAAAGTTGTCTCCTAGTTTAATAACGACATTTTTGTCGTTTTATCAAAATGTCAAGCCATGAGTGTCCAGAAGCCGACTGCGTCACTATATATAACTATCATATTATCATTATGTATAAGCATCATAAAAGCTATAATTATAATAATAAATAATGATAACAATTGAAGACGGCAACATTGTGAAAAAATAAATATCGAAACTTCGAACAAAATGTTTAACTATACCTATTGCTATTGTTGGTTGTGAATATGTGATGACATGATGATAGGTATGTATTCAACGTCAAATCGGAAGTCCGAACGTCCAAGTTGCCATCCGCCCAAAATGAGTTTCGCACGTATTGTTCGGAAGACTAAGGTGGTCGATTCTAGTTTGAAAATAGAACCTAGTCTCAATAAAATCAAACCTTACAGAACTCGGACGAAAATTTCGAAATTCAATAACCAATCCGAACTCTGAAGAAATGTACACGAACACTGCAGTTCCCATTAAAACTAGACGCGTATTTTGCAATGAAATATATTTTGCATTAAAAGTTCGACGTGGAAATAATGTCGGAGGTCGCCATACCCGCGTGTCTCATCTCAGTCTTACAAAGGCATAACGCAGCAAGTTTTAAGCTCTGAATAATTCATTTGACCACGTTTTGTTTTAATCGTATATATAGAGTGAATTGACCTGTCATCAAATTTTAAAGTAAAAATATTATCCAGACGATGACATAGGTTTGTTTTTTTTTAAATTTCAATTTTAAATCGAGTCACGAACAACTCACTATTTTAAGTTACGAATCAAGTCGTTTATAATAATGTTGTGCCCTGGTCGAATAACGAAATTATCTGTACGTTATCAGAAGACCACGTCCGTAGTGTTCAGACGCCGACCGCGTCACTATATAACGATTATATTATATTATACGCGCGATAATAATAATAATGACGACAATTGGCGACAGCAATCTCGTGAGAAAATAAACATTGAAAATTGAAGCGGAACAACAAGTGCCTACATCGGGCGCGATGACGTAAATATTATTATTATATTCTTATAAACAGCGATACGACGGCGACGCGGCCGCGGACAATGGTGAAAAGACGTCCCTTATTATCGTACTGCTCTGGTTCACATCGGTTAAAGTCTCTGAAGACTGACTGATGACGTGTACAATATACGACCACACACAGACGTAATAATAATATCGGAACGTATTATTATAATTTAACTCCTGCGATGATATAAAACAGAAATAATGCTTTTATTTGTCCGTCAACGTTACACCATTTTTACAATATTCACATGCCTAACAATATCTAAAAATATAATCATAGAATGTTTACCGACTCAACGATTCGGGCCAAGTCGATAAGGAAATGTCACGTGTAAAAAAAAAAAAAAAAACAGAGACGACAGGGACGATAATTATACTTTTAAGGTTGCGCCCACGACTACTCGCGGTGAGCAAAACTTTGACGTTGCGACGAGTTCGCTTTTCGACAGATCGATTGTAACATTTTGTCAGAATGTTATTATCGTTTTGTCTCATTCATCGAATCGCGACGTGCCAATGACGACTACAATGTTATTATTATTATTATTACCTATGCTGGCAGACGACGCGGCAAATATTCGATAATAATTTACAATATGTACGAGAACGTTCGCGAATACTCGTCGCACAATATCTCTCTTGTCGTTTCAGCTGGTATAACCACTACCCGGTAATGTGTACACGCGGTTTAAGTATGTTACACGAGCTGCACACACCTTGTTTTAATTTTATAATTTAATTAAATCACGAAAATAATCAAGTAAACATTGAAAAAGTTTTTTTTTATTTTTACAAGCAACAATACATTTTAATCTGTATCATTTGATGCAATACCAATGTAAGCTAAAATAGTAACATTAAAAAATGACAGGCTTATATTATTTCGACGAAACAAGTAGCCACTCATTAATGACACTGTGATTACTTTACACTGAAAATTTAAATAGTTTGATGTGATCTTTGCAAACCTTTTTTTTTTCTTTACAGACTACAGCCAAAATACAAGTATAAGTGTAACCCATCATAATCGTGCTCAGAATTTTTTGGCAGTTTTTTTAATGATTTTAGTAGCGATATGACCTTTCCACGACTATTTTTTAGTTTGCAATATTTATATAAATATTAAAAAAAAAAAATGTTAAGTAGGTAACCGCTCTGGTTTACAGTTGTATAATAGTTGCCGAGTGTACCCGAGTAGGTCACTGTCATGAGTGTAGTAAATGACGTGTGAAATTTGAATTCAATGAGTCTTATTGTATACGCTTCAAAATGTTTCTGGGCGGAGACGCTCCATGCATTTTTAACAACCAAGGTTACCATACAATTATTTTAATAATAATATTTAATATTTTAACCAATGTTCACGGTTTTTCGATCATTTGAAAAAGTACTAAGTAATGTCTACTTTTGACCCACCAGAGTACAAACTAGCTACCAGAAACCTCCCTCGAAACATATATAAATTCTGAGAGGAAAGATGATTATAATTTAGATTTTACATTTATATAGTCATTTGTGTGTTTGATGTTTTTATGAATTATAGTTTCTTTATTATTTATGTTTCCGAATTGTTGTGCTTCGATTATCAACTTCGAGGTAGGTTACTGCGGAAGAAAATTGTATTTAATTTATACTTTGATACCCATACTGCAGGAGAACAGAGTGACGAGGTCAACTATTTAGTCATTCATTTTACCCGAAATTAAAAAATAATGACAATATATTTTGGGAATAATTCAAAAATATAAAGTATACAGATTGCACGCCATTCACAAGCCTGTTTTTTTATACACACTGCAGTATCAAACAAACGTAGGTACAACAAGTACACACACGCTTTCCTCTATAACTTTCTCAAACTGTTAATCATTATAGTTTTAAACATTATTATTGTTAAAAATGTTTTGAAATTTCGAATAGTTATATTTTCAGTTATAAGTGGTACATAAGGCCGACCCATAAAGAATACACATGAATGATACGCGAAAGAAAGTTTGAGGATCTCTGCTCTATAATATTAGTATAGGTACGTGAGATAATAATTATTTCGTTTAATATGGAAAACGGGTAAATGACTAAAATAAGTAGGTACACATATACACAGGTATGAATATTACGATTACTCTACTATATATTATACTACCCCCTACATATCTATACTCTATCCCGATAACAGTTATTAAAATATTGAAAACATTTCTCAACTAAAAAATATTATTTGCGAACTTTTTTCAAATAATTTGTTTGCTACTGTTATAGGAGGTAAACACAGAATACACTCATAATGATTTTAATACAGGCTGCAGGCGTGACCTTTAATAATGGTATGTATATATTGTACAATCATTACGAATAATTGGTTGCACATTTTTTGATAATTGTTTAAAATTTTGACTTTCATAGAAAAACAAAGGTCGGGTATTGCATCATTTCTGTATACACTGCATGATATATCGAACTGTACAACAACACGGGTTTTAGATTTCATATTTGCTTAAATTTTTTTGGGCCGATTGATTGGCTTGTGGGCAATTCGTTAATATCTAATAATATAACGTATTAAGCATTTGAAGTATATATGTACGGATTAAATTGATCCGAACCGGTTTATTATTATGACAATATCAAATAAGATAGTAATTGATACAATATCGTCCCTGCAGGTTTACAACAAACAATACGGTACCTATACAATCGTAATTACGCGTTACATCTAATATTATGTATTATCATAGTGACTCAGCAACAATTAATAGTCAATAACACAGTCTGCACGCAGTGTATGATATAGAATCAATAATCTTCGCCGTTCAACATTTGTTTGGCCGATTGTAAGAAATGGGTCGCTATATTTTATTCTGTGTGCCGCGATTGAGGTCTCTGCAGAGCACGCCAACGATAGTCGTACCATATAATATTATGTACAGTCATATAGGTATAGGTACGCTTTGATTACAAAATATTTATTCAATCAATGATTTATGGTCGCAACAAAAAATCACAAAAATACTACAATGATATTATATTGCGCCAAGTGAATACCGAGTTTTGTCCTCTATATTGTCATACTGCACCATCTGGCCATAGTTTTCCGAGTACGATGTTTTGCGGAGTATTACACTGCACTTGGTTTCTTTTTCGTAATAATATACGCATTTTGGAGACGAGTGTTTTTTTTTTTACTTAGAACAGAAAATTATTATTAATTTTATTTGAAACAAAAAACGAGTGTTTCAACAACGCGATCCAATCCCCTGATGGTAAACGGCAAAAAAAAATTACAAAAAAACAATTGTTTAAAAAAAATATTTTGTTATTATTGCCTATAAATAATTTATATAGTAATTTAATTTTCATGTTTTATTAGTCATTTGCCATTAACCGTAGCAAAAAACAATCGGTCACCAATAAAGATCTGCTTTTTTCTCTTATGACGTATAATAATAAAAGTATAGTAAAAAATGTTCGGGACATATAGAGCGTAGACTTATATTATTTGATATTTCTATCACAAAACCAATTATTTACATCGGTACAATGTAACGCAATAACAATAAATAATAAATATCCTCCATCAGAACCAGCCAACCAGGTCCCATCGTCATAGTTTAAAAAACGTTGATTTGTATGCAAATCTCTAGCTGTTAGGTACCAGTGAAACTCAGATCTGATGAAGTCTTTTAGTAACATTTGATATTGTGATCGGCTTTCAGCAATGTTCTTTTTTACCTAATATCACGTCATCTGGTATAAAGAATAATAATGTTATAATTCTTATTATTATCAGTGGTATTAGTAGGTACTATTGTTATTGTTAATTTTACACAACACAACAATTATGATCATTGTGACCGAATAACATTTTTTGAGTTCTGTCGTGCAGCTGCGGAAAGCACGTCGATGACGGTTTAGTGAGTTAGGGCGTGAGTTTAAAGTGCGATTAAATTCTTTAAATCATCATCGGAATTGTTCGAACCGAATTTTCGAGCCTAATTAGACCTGATTTAATTTTCGTCAGTACAATATATTATTACACTAATGACATGACAAGAATGTCGATCGTGAGACAGTCACCTGATACTTGGTAATATATACTCAATATATTATTAATGTGTCCAAAATGCATTCTTAAACTATATATGGTTTTCAAAATTAATATAATATAGACGTTTATAATAATGCTCTACATCTTATGCTCAGAAGTGCGATTAACAATATTATTTATCCTTTCGGGGCTACTCCGTTTACTTAATCATAATTTAATTTTTCATCGACATTTAAAATACTAACAATCAGATTTCAAGCCCTGTATAATTATATGTGCGCATGATGGCGCATCTACATATTAATATATTGTATTTATCTATTTAATTGTGATTAGTCGCAGCAACGTCTGGTCAATTAATCAAAAATGAAAATCCAATATAATATTAGGTACTCTTGTATAGTATGACCCGTCAAAAAAACTGTACCTACGCGGCTACGCGTGTATTTATATACCGAAAACTGTGTTTCGCACCTACTAAATAATTACAATTTATGTAATCGCACGGAATATCTGGCAAGATCGTGATATCAAGATATCTGTCAAACCAAACTACTAAATTACTAGGAATAAAACTAAGAATAAACCCTGGCCACAATCTCGACGTTCGAGAAAAACACAAACAACAATAAATAACCGACTGCGAAACGGCCACACCCTTCACGCACATGGACACCGACGACGAAAAACCAACCCCTGACGGAATACTGCACCTCATGCGGAGTTACCCCTATACAGCAAAACATCTGCTCACAAAATGCAGTCCGAATGAAGAGGAAAGAGAAAAACACAATGATGAACCTGTTTTGCGAAGTATAATCGGACCCGACTGCAGTCGGCCAGAAAACGTCGTGTCATCCGTCGGGAGCATCGGAATAAAGAAACACAAAAAAATATTTACAAGTCCTCAAGCCCTATTATGCTATTGTAATCGAATTGTTACCACAAGCGAGTAAAATATAACACTCCTAATTGGCCCGAAGCTAAAGATAAATTAAAAAAAAAAAAAAATACTTAAAAATGTTACTAGTACTTGTATTGTTGTACCTGGGTGATATTATTTTTACGTCGTATCCTAGATAAAGTAGGTAATAGTTATAGCGGTCTTGATTGATGTTTACCACTTATCACTATAATACAATAGGGTTAATGTTGCAGGGTATTATTATATATAGTATTGCATATGACCGTCAATGTTCTTTATAGGTGTACACTGCAGTAATGACTCGTGTAACGATCGAGTATACTTTCCACCTAATCAAATTCAATAAAAATACAAAACTTTATAAAACAGGTCCCTCGTAACCTGTACGTCATATTTTCCGGTAGGTAACAATTTATACCGCGGTAGCGGTACCATACTGCACTCCAAATAGCAGTAAGAATATTACCCATAATATTATCATATACTATACCGTCTATGCTGCACGAGCACCTAATACTATATGCACTTTATTATACGCAATATAGTTAATGACCAACAATTATTATTATTATTATTATTATTATTATTATTATTATTATTATTATTAATATTATTATGTGTTGGCGCGCGTTCGCAAAATCATTATTGTTTTATATTGTTATGTTTTGCATAATAATTAGTTAGTATTAGTGTTTTGCAACATCCAATTACCTGCATGTACACATGCAACGTGCATGCGGTTCCGGCCACGCGCGAATTATTGAAGAAAAAAAAAATACAGATCGAATTCAATCAAATACAATGGTATTATATTATATCTATACGCATGTCTCTACGACATTGTTTGTCCGGTTATAAAAAGCCGTTAACGTCGATAAAATTGTTTCTCGGGCACTGTGTAGCGCGTTTAACGGTTTATCGTATTTCGTTTGACCTTATTTTTTTTAACACTTACATTTTTATCTATACACATAATAATACGATGTACAGGTACGATTCGTACACAACTAAATTAACTGTAATTCTTTTTTTTTTTTCATTTGAAGATTCAAACCGAACAACGATAACATAATATTATATTCGGTAAAGGAACGAATATCGAAAGAATTAATATTTTATGCCAATTAATTCGGTCGTGCAGCGTTGTATATTATTTAGGTGTTAATTGGTTTGTTTTTGATCGGAGCTAGAACCGCGATAATTATTCGTATGTTGTGTTGGTTTGGGAGATCAACACGAACAAGGCAGTAACACAACCACTAACGACAAAAAAAGTCGAATCATTATCGTAAGACCAATACGCGTTCTACACAATACTAATATTATATTATAAAGCGAAAACGATTGCAGTATATATAATATAATATTTTAATTTTAGTCCATGAACTCGAAACCGCGTACAATACAGTACGTTAAATATTATATACATACGTATCACGTGATTTTTGTTTTTTAAACATAGATATGTATTTTTGGGCTGGGTACATTTTTTTAATTATTTCTAGCCGATTTTTAAGAGTCTGATTTTTGGAACGCTTTGCATAATTGCCATAGAAAGGCAAAACGACAATGATAAAAAAAAAAAAAAATTCGAATTGAATTGTAAGTTAAATGAAATGTAGGCGTGCCGTTAGACATTATCTCACTGCTGCACTATACCCAAAAACTCATCTATGATTCCTCAATGATTGTCCTTTCGGAAGACAAATATCTAGTGGCGTGCTATACTTACCGTGTAGGTACCTATGTACGAACTCAAAACTCAATTTTTTTTTTGCATAAGCACGAGTTAACGGCAGGGATAAAGCGACTATCATTACGTTAAGTCTAGCTAAAATACCATCAAATCACAAGAAGCTATACTATTATACAACTATTATATAGTGGTCACCCTAAGATTTTTTTTCGGCGGCGAGGCCGCGAGGGCAACATTTTCAAACAATATTAAATAATGAATTATATACCTAATGTAATAATATTATATTTACAAACTAAACACTCTAATTAGTTGCGAGACCGGACCATTTGAATATTACACACAAATCTGATTACGATTTTTTCGCTTTTGTTTTTTCACGTCATGTGGTCTTAAAACCCCTTCAAACCTTCAACCACGGTTAAGACACAATCACTCGACAATCGCATAATACATTGTCAGTTCGATAATATTCATATTATTATTACGTGTATTCTGTAAAATATATTTTGGAGTACGTATTTCTACCGTTGCAGTAACTATCATCCGATCATCTCGTTCGTCTCTTATATTACAGCGCGCAAACAGTCGTTTTTCACGTTTTACAATCAATATTATCAATCAGATATTATAGTGCTATTTTCATCGATATTAATTAGTACCTACTTATTGATATTGGTATGGTTAAAAAATATAGATATTTCGCTGTTTACAGCGTCGTCTATAATTCCGTTCGTGATCAATACATAATATGATATTGAAATTTAGTAATCTAAAGTGATAAACATATATTTGTACGATCATTTCTGCACAAAACTATAAGTAAAGTAAAAATTTGTTTTTTGTTTGCAATTCTTTCATTTTTTTTTTCGGCTATAATTTGCTGTTTCATTGTCCGTCATCATTTTTATACATTTTGTTCCCCAACGTTTTCTGAAATTAATATAATACGGATCTCTTTGGGTGTTTTTTTTTCTTTCAAAATGTCGCTGAAATCAATTTACGTATGTATCGAAAATACCCGGGCCGCAGTTTAAGTAGTATAATACACGGCATTGACCTTTGTTTTCGGGTACGCATAACTTACCCACCCGATAATACAATAATATTACCAATAATTACAGCGAATTGCAATAAGCACTATATGTTGATGTGTCGAGATTGAAAGAATGCAATATGTATTGAGTATCGGGAAATTATAAGCTCGTGTTAATATTAATACATTGTATACTTAAATTCACATTTAATATCAATTAAAATACTTACTGATTTCGTCAAATTTGAGATAGATGTCGTTGCGGAAGTATCGGCGACAATTTATTGTTATACACAATGTTGTATGATTCCTAAAAAATCGTTTTTTTTCGCATTAAGTAAAATCGTCTTCTATTTAAAAATACGTGTTATCGGCATCTACGGGTACTAAAAGCTTGGATATTTTTTTTCAATACAACTATTACGTGTCTGCCAAACAACATGCTATTATATAATTATTATTTTGTAGGTCGAATTCAACGATGATGCTTTTCAAATAATTATTTTCGCATTCGGTTAAACGGTAGTCGAATTACATTACGTATTATATAACATATATATATATATATATATATATATATATATATATATATATACTACCTATATGGTTTTAACACGAAATGTTTTTTTGAATGGTTACCATGATGCCCATCATTATATTATTGGGTACGTACTCTCATTGTACAATTTACTGTAAACAGCTGATAACCTTTGTCCGCGATTTCAAACGATGTACTCATAACATAATTATAAATTTTAATATATATATATCATAACATACATCGTCTGCAGTGTTATAATAATATTTGATTCCGCGCGTCGTTGGAATATTGTATAGGTACGACACTACAATGGTACATATCATTATTATTATAAAACTATTTTTCCAGGGCGAATAATATTTTTTTAAACGGCACCACGCATAACAATATACTATGTTTAATCATATTTGCGTACCGACATGATCATAGCTATTATCTCCGTACCTATTTTTAAATCGTTATAACGAAGAAATCTATAAAAAATTATTCTACATTATTCGTACCATGTAGATAATTATAATCGTTATAATAAATGTTTGTTTAATATAATTTACATTTTCAAGAAATCTTACGCATATAAGTGTGAGATTAAATATATTATTTTATATTCAACGGAGTGTATAATTAGCGTAGTACAGTCAAAAGCGTTTGCCCATTTGTTGTTAAATATTTTTAACGTCAAAGTGTGTTTGAGCGTTTTTTTTCACGAGATAATAATGATAGTTGAGTAATGAACAAATAGTAATGATTATAATATTATAGTCTTAAGCCCCAAACACACTCAATTAAATTTTATCAAAAATATATTTTTGGGCTGGATACAAGATCAAATGTTTCCGACAGATTTTCAGGAAGGTTTTGGTTTCTGTGGTTATAAAATGTTATTAACAAAAACATATTTATGATTCATAGATTTTCTTTGTAGAGAACAAATATCGAGTGGCGTTTTATGGTTTTTATTTTTCGTTACTAAACAACACATAAATATTATTAAGTTTAAAAAAAATTAAGGCCATTACTCATAAGTCATAAGCATACTTAGTCATAAATGCACCGTGTTAGACTCGAGGTGAAGAGTGAGAAAAAATGAATTGGTTTATACATCATTTTTTAGTTGGCAATATTATTATGAATTAATTCTTCTTTTTTGTCGTGGGAATAAGTACTAAAAAATATTGTAAATCGAGTATGGACGATTAGTAGATATTACTTGGTGCTTGTATAATAACTAATAAGGTAATAATAAGATTGGAAAAGTTGAAGAAAAATACCGTCAGTACCCATGAAGAATGGAGGCTTAAAATCCCTTTGTGATCTATAAATAAACACACCACGGATAAGAACAATATTATATTATATTATGTGTATTGAACACTTTTTACTGCGATGTTTAACCGTTGTATCATTATTTCGTCTTACTTACTGCAAAATATTTGTGTACCACACTTATACACTCGATTATTGTGTAATAAAAAATATTTTGATACAAAAAATACCATTTGAACTTCGAACTGTGTATTGTGGAATACATTGTGTTATCGGCTATACCTACCTATTTTTCATACTACATTATAGGTAATAATAAAAGTAAATGATTA
Source organism: Myzus persicae (assembly GCF_001856785.1). Classification (NCBI taxonomy): domain Eukaryota; kingdom Metazoa; phylum Arthropoda; class Insecta; order Hemiptera; family Aphididae; genus Myzus; species Myzus persicae. Next base: position 114,624 of record NW_019104024.1, read on the forward strand.
TTCTTAAAAAATAAATATAAGTACTAGTGAAGTCGCGATATGTCCGTAGCAAGATCGATGAACATTTGACAATATGTTTTTTATTCACTATAGCGACTACCCATATGTGCGATTCGTTGGTGCTTGAAGGCTCTAGCGACCCCCCCCCTCAAAAAAAATGACCATTGTTGCGCCTATGTGGGTAGTTCTACATAGTACAATTAATAAAATGTAAAATGTAGAGTATAATATTTTTATTAATATTGATTATTAATATTGCATATTTTTTTACATTTTTACCACGCGCTATACCTAGATACTTACTAACTATTTACATAGAGTGTAGGTCTTAGACAGAAGTACTCGAAGCCAATTTTATGGAGACTTGATCAAGGAATAAATACATTTCAACATTTATTTTTTCCTTGCATACAAGTGCGGACTATCGTTCAACCGTTAAAAATACCTACCAACCTTGGTAGGTATATTATAATATTATAGGTATTAGGTAATATGATAACGTTTTAGAATTGAACTAATAATATTTATAAAATGAACGCAATGTCTTGGAACAGTACAATTATTATTTTAGATGAACCAAACTTAAATGTGTTCTATTGTTCAATGGTATTGATCGTTGATATTGAGATCGATGAATGATGTATTGAAATTATATTCTTAGAAAACGAATTAATAATTGTAAGTATCATTGTTTGTGTTATGATTTACGATCCACTGTCGCAATTTTGACGATGATAAACTTAAATTTAATTTTCATATCAGCCGTCCGTATACTGAACATTTTATTTTGTTTTAATTAGAAACGTTTTTAAACATAATCATACAACGATATCGAAAAGTAAATAGTTTCACGATAACATAACTGTATGATATGTTAACGACATATATTATATATTTTTCTATATAGCTATAAGCACGTGCATTTATCACATATTATACGAATCATTATTTTTGGCTGCGTAAAAACTCCCACGAATGGTGATAATCGTGTACTGGCATATTCGTATTGCGTAGGCACATAATATAAACATAATAGTATTAGTTATCACATTTTTAAAATTATTTAACGTGAATATAATTACGAAATGTGTTTTGCGTAGTACGCTGCAGAGTAATCATGATAGATAAATATTATAACGTCATTGGTGACATATTATGTTTTTACAAATAATTTCCAAAGGGTTAACAGGCACATTTTGAGATTGGTTCACAGTCGAGATAGGACAAAGTCGGGTTAAGTCAGCCCATCCGAAATGAAAATTGGGTTTTCTCGGAAACTGTTTGGTCACAAAAAATAGATTGATGTTGGTCACAATAACATAATATGCCACCACAGTGGAAATATTTTATAATGACACCGGTCGTAGTGACATATTCTCAGGTCTCACGACCTCAGAGTAAAGGAATGGCGTCATTTCAGTTTTTGAGAGGGGGGAGCAAAAAGTTTGACCGGCCCATAATAAAACTGAAAAAAAAAACACAGCTATGGTGAAATTACAGAGAACAAAGTATAAGTCTCCGTCGAAAAGCATGAGCGCGATTGTTGTAAGTAAATAATAATATTGTTGTGAGAACAATTTTGAATTTCAAAAATCTTCCGACCAATGGGCTTAGAAACGCGTCGCATCGGATTTCTTATAGTATAAAATACATATTATAATTTAAACCGCATGTGCCTGTATTATTTTGCTTACGGGAAAACGAATCCACACGTGGTGAACACAATTTTGTTTTAGTAGAAAAACATGTGTTCCGAGGATCGTTTGGTAGGTATTATAGGCATATAATATATTAATATACACACATAAGTATAATTATTGTATTATACATCATACTGTGTACACTCCTGGGAATGTTAGACAAGATTTTTACTGCATCTCGTATAATATAGGTATTCACGCTATACACGAGTTTGTACACGTGCTAGCTATACAATACAATATTATATAATACACACTCGTTTGTGTCTGAACACGTCTTCTCGAACTGTCTATAACATAATAACAAATTCAATACAGACCGCATCGCCGACGTATTATTATAACGTACGAAATCGTTTAATCAATAACGACGTGATGCTCGTCCACGACGACGATGGTATATTATTATATTACAACACCGCACAATATTATTATGTATATGCGAATAGTATATAATATAGTTCTCATCAGTACAATATTCTTATCTGCGTTGTAAACCGATTTAATTTATACATATATGTATTATATATTTTAAACTACATAATATGATATTCTAATTGTGAGCTCGGAGTATGATTACTAATATAATGAGACCGTTTGAAAATCTAAAAGAAAAAAATCCATCTGCAGTGTTTTTTGTTTTAATCTCTAACATCGCTGCACATGCTATAGACGATGATATTATGTATTTTAGTCTGAGCGATTCGTTAATATAATACAACAAACCAATAAATAGCCGACTGAATAATATACAGAAAACAAATGTGTAGGTAGTATTGACTTTTATTCGTCTTGAAGAAAAGGCGAGAAACAAACGTGGCCGTTTCAAACTTTAAGAGACGTTAAATTAATTCATACCTATTATAGGTAGATAAATCATTATCAAGAGTTAGGTATAAATAAGCTGTTTCAAATGTAAAAGAAAAAACCCATCTGCTTTTTCAGTTTTAAGTAACTCACAGGTATTGATGGAATTTAGTCGACGCAATTCGTTAATAAAACGAATTTTTGTATATTTTCAATGTTGAGAATAATACAAATATACTTACACGCAATGTTGTAATGATTATAATATCATACCAAATAAACTGACTATCCCGAAACCGAATCATTTTAATTTCTCTATATTTTGAAGAAAATGAGTAAAACAAAAGTCGAGTTTTCAAATTTCAAACCTTTAAAATTCGTTAAACTATGTCTTAGCTATAAATTCTCGAGTTACAAGTTGTAAATCGAACGGTTAATTTAGTTAAACCATAATGCGATACCCTAAAATATATATTAAGCTAATTAGCTGATATTGAGCGATTGGTTCCGGGACATTTGAGGTCGGCTTGTTTTTCGTGCCATTTGCGGTCAATTTATTTCTATTTACCTGACTGTGCAAATGTACAATTTAAGGTGCTATAATATATAATATTATATTGTAAATACATATTATATTATGAAAACGTGTTTAAAAAATTTATTATTTTTATTTATACCGTACAAACCGATTTGTAATGCAGCCATTTGGTTGATTATGCGTATTCGATGTCATAATCGATAAGGTAATAACGTCTGATATATTTACTATATCTGTACACTTTATTATTATTCGAAAACATCGTCGGTAATATTTACTCAGTTTTTAGAATTGTATGCGCATTGGTTGTATTTGGTACAGTTCTATCTGTCAGTATTTAGTACAGTGTTTTTGTGTTAAAATTTAAATTTAAACGTATTGAAAATTAAAAATTAAAATATATTATTATATGAGTTATTTATAATAATAATATTAATAAGCTTTTAAAAGTAAAAAATACTGTCAGTCCTAATCCTCGAAAAGTGTGTAGAGAAGTTAAAATATAATTAAATACCTAGTAAATATATACATATTGGTACAAATTAGGTTCACTACAATGCATTTATATATACATTATATAAAGCATCCAAATTGTATAGACTGGTAAGTAGAAATAAATCGACCGCAAATGGCACAAAAAAGGTGCAAATGTCCTGACCGACCGCATCGGTGCCGACACCGAACGAGTACATCGACACGTGTTTTCTAGAAGTGCGTGTATAATGGCGTCTCAGCAATGAAAATTTGGCATGTCATACAATTTAATCAAATGCCTATTTTGTCACAACAAAATTGGTATTGCCTACCAATATTTCAGTTCATGATTATTCAGTGAAACCTACGTATAACGAACTTCCATTTAACGAAATGTTCGAATTATTTTTGAGAACCATAATATGATCTTCATCGTTAAATACACGTAAATTTATCTCCAAATAACGAATCTGATGTTTCTGTATAACGAAATAATTATTCGGTAAAAACTGGTTTTTGTAAATGTTGTCATCATCAAATTTTAAACAGTTCTAAAATTGTACACGAACAACGAATCCGATAAAGATAAGAAGGTAGGCAAACTGACTAATTTTATTGCAGTATTTCAAAACTTAATGATACAGAAACTTTTTACGAAAAAAGTACAATTTATTAAAATAATAGGCAAACAAAACTCACTATTTATTTCTTTTGAATTATAAAATAAAAAACTAAATTAAACCGTAATATTACATCTGATGATGTTTTTTACATTACATATACAATATGGAAGTATATACATACATACAATAACATTTTAAAAAAAGTTGAAAAAAATACGTAATTCTATTTAACGAATTCCTCTATACTACGAATTTTTTTTGCTGCTTATTCGACTTCGTTGCAGTATGGAAGTTTCACTGTATTATGATATTTAAACCGAACAAAATAATATGTGATTCGAGATTTTATTGTATTTACGATATAGCCATCTGTGTCAATAATATAAAAATAAGTCAAAGCTCATTTTATGATAGGAAGTAATGTATTTCAGAAGTTTGGTCAGTAGTTCCGTTTCATGGTGTAGAAACACACTTGGGAAGAATTTCCTCCTAAGAAAACTCCTAAGGCTATTAAAACGGTCGAAAGGAGTAAAAATTAATTCAGCCTATATTATATTATAAAGGATAAATATGCTGTGACTTTTCTATTGAAACCACATAAACCGTAAACTATAATAATTATTACGAATACAGCTCCACAGCTTTACCCATAATATATATGATATTATTTCAACGATGGAAGATGAAAAAAGTTTGAGATTATTTTTTTTTATGTACAGTGAATGCATTGTGTATATTAACATAATAATATATACGAAAATATTACTTGAACATATTATAATGTTCCTAATATATTATAATATACATTGTTTGTATGATAATATATATTATGTAACGTTACTCGGAATTATTTTATGGTTTTTAATGATCTGATTTTTTATACTCATGTATTTTCATTTTATATTTGCTATATATTGATATAAATATATTATAACATTAAAAAGATTCGTCGTATCCGCTACGTCGAATAATATACGCGTATGCATTTGATAAAATATATGTTATTATCCGAGAATGTGAACTGAAGTTCAATACTGTTGTAGTATACTAATATAAATTATGGTGAAAAATAATAATTATGTATTATTTTAAAGACTGTAACATAAGTATATCAAAATAATATAAATGAAAAAAATGCTGTCAAGACCGCAACAATTTAGCGCAGATGATGTTACTACTTTATAACAGTATATTATACTATTTTGTAAAGTATTTTATGTACCTACTTTTACAGTATACAATCTCAATTGCCACCTCAAAATGTATAGCTTATTTTTTTTCATCCGTATAGTTTTATATTAATCGGTATAGCTCCCAATATTGTTTCATTTAGTAAATTGTAATCGTATAAATATCGCAGTACAGATGCAATAGAACAAATGAGTATACGAATAATAGAAACCGTAAAATATTTTTGAGTGTTGTATAATATTATGTAGGCACGGTTTTAAAGAAAATTAGAAAATTAGTTTTTATTAAGTAATTATTCTGGAAAAAAAACACAAATTTTGGTAATAAAGTGTGTCTTTCGGGGAAGTTAAAAAATACATATTATAATCGATGTATTGGTACCTATAGGAATACATTTTGAATTTAAATATTATATAATTAATGTATGCACCATCATGTTGCAAGAAGTTCTTGTATAAGTTATACTTACTCTGCAGTTGTCTGAGTAATTTCTTATTCAGATATTTATATTTTACTTATAAAATGAGTAGTGTCAAGACTATATAGTATTGTTTTCTGTTTTTTTTTTAAATGTAGTGATTTCATAATAATACATCGACAACTTGCTATGCCATTAGTTTACATTAAAGATACATTGAGTGCCTACATAAAAAATGTATTTTGAATTTGATTATATTACACACAGTCTACAATTAATATTTCAATCGTTTTCGTTGTATTTATTTTACATAAGCTATAGCTGTTATAATGCAGGTAATTACATATATCCAGTTTGTACACTGGAATATTTCTGCGATTTTTCGCTACTACCTAAATATTTTCTAACTGAAAATGCATTTCCTGCTACATTCGCACAATTGAAATGTGTATAGCATGCAGGAACTGCAGTTGTGTAGCGCTAAAGTAGCTTAAAATATGACGTAACATGAAAACAATAGTATGCTTCTTCCTAAGGTTTTTGCATGCAAATAATAAAGAGTGTTATTACATAGACATAAATTAATATACGCTGTACCTTTATAATAAGTTTATAAGAAAAATTGTTTTTCGATTTAAAACATATTATATACCGCTGTTACATTTTTACCGTAATTTTTCGATTTTGATGTTTTTCAATTTCAATGTAAATTTATTTTGAATATCATTACGAACATTTTCTATTTTGATATTACTTTTGACTTCGTAGAGAATTTTCGACGATTCTTATCAATAGGTAAAATCGATTTTGAAATTGTAGATTTCAAGCCCTGCCTAAATGTCCGATTCGCTGTTCCTATATACAACATATTCATTAACAAGTGATCGTAAATAATATATTTCTAAAAACAGTTAAACCTTTAGATATATAAAAAATATTGTTACCAGTATAAGATATTAGAAAAAAATGATTATTATATTATTATCTGCAGTGGCCTATGTCCACTGTTTAACAGCCCGCCAGCGAATATCGTTCAACGAAGAGCTCAAATATCAACTAATCATGTGCAATATAATATTTTACGATAAAATATATTAACTAATAACTATATTTATTTATGCTATTTGATTTGATGATAGTTATGTTAGAATATGCGATTATTACTTATTACTACAAGGCAGGTATTAGGTAGGTACTGATTACAAAACGCGCCGAATACGAACACGTCTTGTGGAATAGTTATAATAATATATAGATTATGGGTACATTATTAATAAAAGTATTAGGTATATATTTGGATATTATATAATATTACTAATACTAGTTATATTAGCTGTCCCGGATAATTTGGTTTTGCCCATAATGAAATACTAAGGCTGCACGGCGGCGTTTCCCGCGAAAAGAATTGTAAATTTTAAATACCCTCCAAATTTCATTTTTTTTTTTTTAAATAATATTGTCTATATCATTACTATTATAAATTTTATAATTTGTTTGTTCACCAAATGCACGAATTTCCGTCTATATACTTTGTGTGAAGTGCCTATACCGGCTATACCTACCTATAATAATAATAGTTTTATAATAATATAAATAATATGTATTGAATTTTACGTATTTTTCGTCGATCAAAATAGTTGCATTATTACACTGAAAATGTGTAGGTACCTATATAAATTATACATTAAATATAATGATTAAGAATACAATTTTATTTTAACGAATCGTAGGTACATATTATACTATTCATTTATTTTACATAGTATATATTTATATAGGACATAAGTATACTTATATAATAGGTAAGTACATCGATTTGATGGAATTTTTAGAATTATTATATTGTAGTCAACAAAAAATATCCTTTAAGTTTTTAACTTTCATTTGTCCATACTCGATTAAATTTGAATACATAATTTTATTTATTTATTTATACATCATAATATATACTTTTGTATCACGGTAAAATTTTAGTTAGGTGATGCCTATTATACGAGACGATCTATATTAATTAACGAAAGACACTTATTATTTCAGAAAACGCTAACATTTTTGAAAATATTTCTTTATAAAGGTGCGTGATTTTAAGTCATTATTATCACTTAGGTACAATATAACATTTTTTGAAAAAAATTATATTTGTTATTTTACTAATTTTGTACTTAACTATTTTTTTAAACTTTTTACTTTTTTGGATGACGATGATTTTTAATGGGTAAGTTTCGTGTTCTAATACACAATATAGTTTGGAGCATTTCGATTAATCAAAATCAAATTTCAGTCATATATACCTACCTAGGTTATTAGTTGTCATAATAACTGCTATACTTCTACTACTCGTCCAAAATTAAAATTTCATGTATCGTGATGTACCTACTATGAAAATTATTAATTTTTAACTACAACAAATTATCTAGAAAAAATTTTAATTAACAAAAACGATAGTTATTATTGAAATAATGAGTGACTTTTCGTTTGATGAATAACTCGCGGGTATAAAATTATATTATAAAATATAATATATTCTATAGGTGAAGGTTATAATATATGTGTATTAATTGTACGAGAATGATAGCTATAAAAATATTTCAGAATTGTGTAATCGTTTTTACCGTTACTATATATATATTATTTTCTTATAAGTATACACTGTAATATTATATGCCCTTTGATAAATTCGCATGAGTCAAAAATCAAAAAAATATAATAACAGTGAAATTGAGACTTTCACATACACTGCACTGGGTGCTATATAGGTGCCTTATATAATATTATATACTATAGGTAGGTACTTAAAAATGTATTTATTATAATTTATAATAAATAGATTTGATGGAACATTTTTAATTGTATATTATATATAATTGTGAATAAATGAGTTCAAATTTCACGTTTCATTTATATAGATAAAAACTCGAATGAAATCGAATACAATTTATTATTATCAATACATTTTATACCATATTGTATTATATTACACTCAATTGTAATACTATAATATTATGGCACGTGGTGGTATATTTAACGTAAGAGACTCATCGTTTATTATTTCAGAAAACATGAACGTTTTGGAAAATATTTCTTTTACCTAATCTTAAGTATAGTTACAAAACAACATTTTTGGAAAAATTATTTATCTGAAAATATATTTACAACATTTTCTTCGGAAAATTCGATATAAAAAATATTTTTTTTCCAAAATATTACCTCCGAAAATAATAAAACAGAAAATTAATTATTAGAAAATAATGGCGCTAAAAAGTATTTTATATCCGAAAAATCATTCCAACTTTCGGATAAAATATTTTAGCCAAGATAATTTTTGAATAAAATACGTTTCTTATGAAATATTTTATGTTGTTTTACTTTCGGCGTACTGCGTACTTACATACGATTATATTATACTCGGACGATATAAAGTTCTGCTGTAGGTAGTGATTATGTATTATTTTTCGGCTAATATACGGTTTATTTTATTTTATGATATTTTACGTACCGACATACGTTTTTTAATTTGATATTCTGAAGCAAAATATTATTATTCGGCGTATTTTTCGATTAAAATCAAATTTCAAACAATTATAGCTGAATAGCTATAATACTTTATAAAATACTTATACCTAAGTTATAACGCATAAACTACTCGTGAAAAATTTGATATTTATAAATAAAATGTATATTATAAAAACTGTATAAGTACCTATAGTCTATATAGTTACCTGTAACCTATAAATTCAGCGTGGAGTGGTATCATTTCTGAAGTTTCCAACATTTTTAGATTTTTGACGCATCCAAAATTCATCAAGACTCACACATAATTACGCTGTACATATACATATCAATAGAGTACTTATAGGTAAGTACGACTTCAATTCAGAAATATTTTTATAAATATTATACTCTCACACAAATATAATATTCTATTAACTTCTCCTACAGAAAATATGTATATCTTATTCCCGAAGGTGATGAGATCAGTTTAACTTATTAAGTGACTAATTTATATTGTTTCAAAAACTATTAAGTAAGTTTTAACGTTATTCGGACATTTTTTTTTTAGATAATTTTTTAACTCGCGAGTCGTTAAAAACGAATTATTTTCTGAAATAAGTATTTCTTACTATTTGTATTGTTATAATTTTTTTTAAAACTTTTTACACATTACTATTACTACCCATGTTACAATACATGAATTATATGGAACTTTTCTAATTGCAAAAAAAAATCAATTAACTTAAAACTAAGACAAAAACTCGAATAAATACATTTTATATTAGGTACCTTTATTATGTACTCTTTTGAACACTTTATCAAAAGGTGATCCATTTAACATAATAAGGCAAAATCAGAAAACACTAAAGTTTTTTAAAATGTATATTTTTTTTACATAACTTTAAGTAGTAAGGAAACAATATTTTCACTATTTTCTATAATATTAATTTTTCACTTTTTATTCAAATACATTTTTAATTTTCTATTCTGAATTAGAATATTATATAAAGTATTTCGATAAATAAAAATAAAATTTCGGACACGTACAATGTACATATATACCTACTAACATATAAACTAATCGTCCAAAATTATATTAGTATGAACCACGAAGTAAAAAAAATTATTATGACTAAAAAAAGTAGAAAATATTTTCTTAAACATTGTTATTTCTTAACGACTCAGAAAAATTATCTAAAAAAAAAATATTTTTAAAAAAGTTTATAGTTTATGAAATAATCAGTGTCTTACATTATAAATGGATCACATCTGCACCCGTGAATATTAGACATAAATACATTCTTAAAGTGAAGGTTAAAATATGTTATTTGCAGCTCAAGAATTTTAACTTTAAAAGTATTTAAAAATTTCAGTATAGTCATCGTAATGTAATATTAATTGTGAGCTTTGATAAATTTCGAGTACGTCAAAAATCTAAAAATTATTGAAACGGTGGAAATAAGACCTCACATCTATTTTAAATTTAGGTGTAAATTAACTAGTTAAAATATTTTAACTTTATTTATCTTGACTAAAGTAACTTAATGTTCTATAATTAACGTATGAATTTATAACTAGTTTAATTGACCTAAGAAATAACTTATATTAATTTAATATACATTATGTATATTTTAAATATTAATCCATTTAATATTAAAATAAAAACGTTTTTGAAATTGTTGGATTTAATGGTTTTATACGTTATATTATTAATATTATTGCCGATTTTAAATTTATAAAATGTAATATGTACCTACCACAATTTTCTTCGTAAAATAATAAATTGTATGGATATACGTTATGGGTATCATATTATAGTCACAATAAATATTCTTTAAGACGAGTGATCCACTATTCACGTAATAATTATTTTGAAAAGTATATCATTTTTTTTTTTAACGAGTTAAGTCAATGTTTATTTTCATATAGGTATAGCTATTGACATTAAATTGGCGTGCGAATCGAATTTATTATTTGTTAACTACCTACATTACAGCTAATAATATTTATGTAATTATTTTAAAAATCTTTTTGCAGTGAGCAACTCACACTTATAAAATATTATGAAGCATATTATTATAAGACGTATCTGAGAAAAAATATTTTTTTAATATTACGAGACTGCTTCGACGGTGACGGAGAATCGAAAAACAAATAGACTACGATGGATTGGAAAAAAAAAACCTAGAAAAACGCAGCCTCCCGTCGCCGCCGCCGCCGCCAGTGGCGTCCGGGCGGCGTCGTGTCGGTGGGAGTCTGGCGGTTGGACTGGGTGGTGGGTCGGGGAAGCGGCGGCTACGCGTTTTGTTTCGTCGCCGTACACCACACCCACCCGCCAACTGCGCCGGCGGCGGCGGCGCATCCTCCCGGGCCGTGGCGTCGATGGGCGGCGGCACGCGATTTGCTGCCGCCGCCGCCGCTGCGGCGCTGTGCGCGAGCCGGCGCCGCCGGACCGGCGGCCGAGTCGGCCTATATAAGGGCCCGTCCGAGCTCATTCGGCATCCATTCCCGCATCGTTTCCTCTTCTCGATACTTGTCCTCTCCCGGACTTGTCTCGATCGCGTTCCTTTTTGTCCGTTCCGTTTCGCTCTTCAGCGACTGCTCTTCTCGACGAACAGGTTCTTCATCTCCCGGGATGATTTTTCGAAGCGCCGTGCATGCGATGGTCGTCGCGACCGCCGCCGCCGCCTTGATCAGTCTTCCGACCTACACGACCACAACGGCTCATAGTGGTAATATATTTTTTATTATTTACAATATTTTTATGTTTTAGTCATACGGTAGAAAATATTCATGTCTCCCTGATTGTATCATAATATCAATATATTTAGTATCATGTCAAAGTTTTCATAATTCTTTTTTACAACAATTATAAAATCGTATTTAATTTAAACTCATAGCAACGCAATAATGTCTTAATAAATTTGAATATTTCTACCATTCGGCAAAATATAATTAGGTACAATATTTTATTAGGAAATTGTTTTTATTCGTCCGTATAATAATGTATTAATTTGGTAAAAGTCTTTGTACTTTCGTCGTGCTTTATACGAATTTTCCAATTCAGTTTATGACGATCTATTTAAATACTTGCGGTATCATGATTTATATTGCTTATACTATACTGCAGTTGTTAAATTAATATAATATTAAATGGACGAATATTTGTGTTTTATAATTATTGTTATTGTTTAGTGATTTATAAATATGTAGACAATTATGATTAGTATATTATTCTCTTTTCTTCATATTTTGAGTTATTATTTTAAACGATGGGGTAGTAATATACTTAAGAGTTTAATATTTGATTATTAAATATCATTATTTATTCATTATAATCAGCATGCTCGTCGTAGATTACATTTAAATAATCCTTGTGGGCCTGTTTATTTTTGTTAGTCCATTTTGTTCCACAAAACGTAATTTCTATTCAATTAAAGTATTATGTTCTATTATTTATATTTCTGCTGATTTTCTTTGCGTTAGAAATTCATGTTAAAAATTTACTTCAACAAATTTTGCTTCGACATTTTGAATTTGAAAACCTATATGCATTACTATTCTATTACTGTATTTTTGTTCAGGAAAATAATCGATTTATAGTTACCTATATCATAATTATATGTGCCCATGTTCTATCAATGTCTTAAATATTATTGTTCAGTGTTCTCGCTATTATCATAAATATTTCGTATAATATTTCCCATTTTCGTTGATATTTGTGTTAAATATAATTGTTTTCTCTATTGTATCCTAATTATTTCTTATAATAGGTAGTAATTGATACAATAAACAATAATAGATGCATAATAGATATACATTTCAGTTAATAATATTCTACATTATGTTTCTAATTGTGTGATTTTTAAATTTTTATCAAACTATTCATGTAGGCATATTTTATACAAACGCAATTCCATATAATCGTTTAAAACTGTAAAAATATTAGGGGATTAAATATTTGGGTGGTTTTCATTGGGTTTGAGCTCTTGTGTCTCCCCCTACAAATATCGAGTCCCGTAATAATATTTATAAATGAAACATCATTTTCGTATATTTTCAAAACGTATATGAGGTACCTTTAATGCAATTTATCAGTAAGGCAGTTTCGTGAAATTCATAAAAAAAGATCGCTGAACTAATAATTAATACCTTTGTATATTTTCGAACACAAATGCAACAACAATAGGTCAAATGGTATAATATAGTCAGGAAAAATGATACCCATACATCCTATACCTATGATTCGTATTATATTAAAATATTAATATTAATTATTTTCCGCCATTGATTTCTCTCCGTCAACGTTGTTCTATTTTTAGCAGCAACAGTTGTATTTTCGTTTCCCACGTAGTAGTAATAATAACAATATGTATAATCAAATACATCGATTAGCATACAATAACAAACGACGTGTGCGCGCGCTTGACTGGGCTGTTAGACGATTATTTATCCCGTGCACTCGTCATCCTCTTTCACCCACTTCGCGCCCACTCGAGTCGGCGTCGGTGACCATGTGCGCCAAACAACAACAACACCAGTAGTAGTAGTAGCAGTAGTAGTAGTAGTAGTAGTAGTAGTAGTAGGAATAATAATAATAACTCTTTGTAAACAAAAACAACGACTCGACCCAACAGGTTGTTGCCGTTTATCGACTGTGGCTCGTGCGCACCAAACGTGCAGCCGGCTCCGTTCTTCTCGCTTATATAATCTAATTAATATTTATCATCGTTTTTATTTTTATTATTACTATTTATTATTGTTGTTGATTATCATTCCATTTTAACATCGGAGGGGGGCGAGGGTAAGCAGTAATGAATTATTACGTTTTCCGACTGTTTCCCATATTATTGTACACCTACCTAACTAAATATTGTATCATTTTGCCACCCACGACACTTGAGTTCTTTATCAGCCATTGTTTACTCGTTGTTATCACAATATTATTCTGGTTCGGGACTTCTACATAATGATAATAATATATGTAATATTGCTGTAATATAACGGCAAGTTTTCGGTACCGCTAATCAAAAACGTGGTTATAAAACAATACAATAATATACCTATGAACAACATTCCTATATATTAACGATGACGATGTCTTGTGCGCAGAGTTATTAATCGGTATAGATGAATCCATGACAACCGCGAAACCAGCAGATAATCTGACAACCTCGAAACCGGCAGATACGATTGCAACCATCAAACCAGCTGTTAATACTACGACCGTCAAGCCGGCAGCACCAGTACCAACACAGGCGCCAATGATCAGCTGTTACTGCAACCTGCCCGAGTGTTCAGTGGCCGCCGGGGGAGTTGGAACTTGCTCCACCCGGCTTGGCTGTTATTCTGAAGTTCAACCAATCATTCCTGGAATCGAAGAGGAAATCGTGACCCCGGCCCCAACCAAATCGAACAACACCGCTAACGGATCAGCTGTTTCTCCAATCATCCCCGAATTTGAACAATCCCCGGCTGCTGCAACCACCGAACATGCATCAGTCATCAGGGGATCATTTGGATGTTTGGACCAGCTAAACTTCGCGTGAGTTTATAATAAAGTATTAAATAATAATGTATAGGCATCTGCATAATATGTATATTATACACGTTTTTACATCTGCCGTGGTGGTTCCAGGAGAAGAAAATCATGACAGGGTGTCGGTCCCCCCCTCATCTTCACTATATATATATATATCAACAAACAGTTTTCTTTAATTTGATCGTATAGATTTCCTCGTGATTCATATGTACTTTGATGTCTTTCATCGGAATAACTAAAACGTGTTTCTTAAATACGTGTACACCCTCACAATGTATATAAATATAGGTGCAGGCGTCAATGGGTGGTGATGAGGCTACACAACACATCCACACTTTCTCACCCCTTCTCTCCCTTCTCTTAATACGTTAATTAACTGGATCTTCCACGGCTGCCTTCTCGTGCGCGATCACATGTTCGAAAGCGTTGCATTGCATAATAATACACTGTATCATTATCAATTTATCACGATGACACCTACATCACATTGGTCATTAAACTTAAATTCGAGTAGCACATTCTACACACGCTTATATTATTTCTTAGCAGTGCTATGTAAGAGGGGTAGTCTGGGTAAAACGCGTCGCACGATTTTATACAGTCACTGCGTACACATATGTGTTTATTTAGTACGGGCGACGTGTACCTATACCTCCGACCGTTGTTTTGTTTTGGAAATATTTTCATATCGCACTTTAGTTATACTATATTGTAATGAATATAATAATTATGTTATACAGTAAAGTTGATATTATTATAGTAGTAGTTTAGATCTAATGTATATAGTTAAAATTATAATTCTTCATAGTACGAGTATACAATATACACCAATACCTAATGCTATTCGTTAATTGTTTGTATATTATGTATTGTGTTGTTGTAGTGTAGGTATTAGGTATATATTGTGTATTCGTAGTCGTTTTTTCATAGGTGTTTTTTTTTTTTTGGATTTTCTTTTCTTTTGTTACACAGCTGCGTTTTAGTTATATAGTATTACCTTTATCATAGTCATATGACGTTTATTGTTTGAGATGTATTTATCCGATAGCCATATGATAATCTACTGCGATTACTGCACACTGCACATCATTATATACCACAGCCTTGTACCTAAGTATTGTAGTTCTGCCTTAGTATCGTCGCATGATATACCTTCACACATCGACAATACTATTATTATACAACGTGTAACTTATATAGATATCGCGTTAATTACGAATCCTGCGTTTGGTTCTACGAACAGGGTTTTTTCGTTAAACGAGTCCTTCTGCTGCACAAGTTTACTCATGACTAATATTATTCCTTAAAAAGGTGGCAATGACGATTTCGACTGTTATTTTTCAAATCAGAGACCACTTTTGTATCCCACGGCACACATTTGTTTTCAAAAATTAAATTTTCAAGTTGTCATTCATAATTCGTCTTTATGATATAGGTACATATGTATACGTATCATTCATAACCAACGCCACACTTGTTCAGAATTTGTACACCCAACAGCTAGGTATGATGGCAAACAGAGTACTTAAAAAGTTCAGTACTTTCTATTCAATTATTTTCAATTTTATTAAAATATAACAAATAGGTACATCAATATTAGTTAAAACAGTCTATAACAAAAATTAAAAGGAATTAGTATTTAATATATCAATTTATTATCAATAAAAACATTTCATAAACTATTTTTTCTACTTGGATATTTGGCGAAACGGTTATCTATATCCTCCCTCGCCCCAAAAGACATAGCAAAAACTAAAACTAAATAATATTATTTTATATTTTACTTTTAAATTATTGCTATAGTTTCATTTTTTAAATTTATTTAAAACAATTCAATTATTTAGATATTATACGCATTACTACAACTAACTTATTCTGAACTCATGTGCATGCTAGTATTATAGAAACCTATTATACTTATACCATTTATGTCCTATTTAGTCAATAATTAGATAGATTATGCAATTGTGTTGCCCGTCATGCACTTTCTGCAACTATGAAAAATTATATCATCGTGTATAATATACTATTATTCTTATAAAAATTATGGTGTGCATAATACTGATTGGCATGTGTTTTTGTTTGTCTGTTTGTGGCGCGTTTCCGATCGTGCATCTCCGACTGCTCTCGTTTCTGGCAAACATAAATACAGAAAACAATCTTGCGATGAAATCCTGAAATCGATGGAAGCCGAATCCTCCGAATTCCCCATCATTCAAGTTCCTACTAACGGAGCTGCTCCCTCTGCTATGAACGATGGCGTCCATGCATTCCACTGTTGCCAAACAGAAAGATGCAACGGAAACCAATCGGGACCAGCAGAGGGATCCGTGAAATCTGCCCAGGCCGTATTAGTCGCTGAATTGAAGAACACTGTAGAATCCAACGCCATTCATGATGGCGGGCAAAATTCTACAGTGGGGGTGCCTTGGACCCCCACTGTCTTCTCATCGGTCAACTCATCGATCAACTCATCGGTCAGCAACTCAGATTTATACAACTCCAAACCAATGATCAAAAACGTAGAATTCTTCGCCAACACTAAGAAACTAAACACAGCAAGTTCAACCTTGTGGGATGCATATTTCGGCATTAATGCTTTATCCGAACCAAAAGCCCCGTCCGCCTTGCAATCGGACAACAGCTCCGAAGGTGCCTCATTCATTGAAGCCACCTCTCCTGCCATCCCTGCCGCGGTGCCAGCAACATTACCCGTGGCCGTACCAGACAAACAGGAGATTACCCACGACGACACCGTCGGCCATGTGGAACACGAAGTGAACGAGACCGTCAGCCATGTGGGACACGTAGTGGACGAGACCGTCAGCCATGTGGGACACGTAGTTATGAAACGTTCCGACCAGCCAAAGGGTATGTAAAATAACACGCTGTCTCTCACCAGCGTGGTTGTCATTAAGTGTATAATATTTACAATTTAATAACACTTTATATTTGTTGTTGCTCTGACGTGCTGTACATAATATATAACAATAATATAATGTGTTTGATTATTAATAATATTATACTACTTAAAATAATTTTTTTTTAACCTCTAAATAAATACATTTTATAAAAATCTTTTTTTTTTTAATTTTTCTATGATTTGTCATATGTTTTTTTTTTTTTATGAACTCCTTTCTTAATTAACTGTTGTGATTGTAAACGCAACTTCATCAATAATTTTTTTAAATGTCAATAAAAAAAAACGTGGTTACGACCATCAATTTGTCTTGTACTTTTTTATTACAAATGTATTGTACTTATATAATTATATTTCTTCTGAGTATAACATTTAGTCAGTAAGACAGTTGTATATACAGCAGAAACCTTTTATAATGACGTTCAAGTTCAACGAAAAACAGGTCATAATGTTTGTCATAGTAATCAAATTTTAAAAAGAGTTATTAGAAAACGAGATGTCTTACATATTATATTAAAAACAACAAATGTTGTCACTACAGACGTTGTCATTATAAACGATTTCTTCTGTAATCTGTATACACATATATATATATATGTATAATATAGTTGTATACACATGACACAGGCACTTACACATACACTACACATATATGGTTACCTATCTGACAATTGAATGGACGACAACACATTTTTCAATACATAATAATACTATAAGTTGTCACCACTTTTTTTACTCAATCGATAGAATAGAGGAGTATTATACCTAATAAATTCACAAGTGGTAAACTTATTTACCACGATGTCTGCAGCTGAGTGTTTTTGAGCGAATTCAAATCATTTCGTGATTTTATCATGTACTATGCACTTGTCTTAATAATGAGAGTTTCAATTTAAACCAAAAATCGAATATCAAGTAAAAAATAATAAAAAGTTTCAAAATCAGCTAACGCAGACGATTATATATACACTCATCCGTTGAAGTCCATTGGTTGTTAGAAAAAAAAACCAAATACAGACACAGAAAACATACCTAGGTACATCTCGTCAGAGCACACATCTAGCCGATGTACCGATGACGAACCGATCACTTTATCGTTTGTGTATCACATAATAGTATATACCACGACCGCGGTCTTAGGAAATAGGTACATAATGTAAGGTCAGAGACCTGCAGCAGTGTGCTGGTGTCCGCGTACTGCAAGGTAGTACCTACTGAGTAGCTGGAGACTAATTTTATGCCGGAGTTTAACTAGCGCAACTAGTCAAACCTCGTCTGTTATCAAAAATTATGCAACGATTACTGATGCGTTCGTACGCTGAAAATATTTAAAAAATAATAATAATTACCAACTCAATCGAGCAGGCGTTGGCGGCGAGTATAACTGCGACGTGTAAAAAAATAAATATAAAACATTTTATATATTTTTACAACTCACCGGTTTCCCTGTATATTCTGATAGCAAAATTTAATGATAACAACGAAATAGGACTGAAAGTTTGACTAGTAGCGCTCGAAAATGACCGTGTTGACGGACCACCCTGGCATCCTAGGGCAGGCCGAATGATAATGCCGGTTGTTATCACTTATTTTATTATGATATTTGATAGATGATAACACTTAAAAATAATCGATAGGTATATAATTATAATAGGTACTACTCTAGTCCGCGGACACTCGACCTTATACTTATACCCTGCGACCGTGGTCTTATCAACGTATGCGCAGTGGCTTGGCGAACAAGGAGGGGCTAGAAGCTTTGAGTTTTTCGGGGGGCTGTGTGGTTGGCTTTTAATAAATTAGGAGTTATCATATAATTAAGACAGCCGGAGGAAGTAACAATTGATATGACAGTTAACTGCCCTTATCGGGTTTTCTGTGGACTACAGTCTTGTCGGAAAACAATATTATTCGAGTTCGCCACGCCACCGCGCAATATCATAATTGATTTGAATTTATTATAAGATTTTCGTTTATGCGGCCGCCGAGTCGTCGTTTTCGTCATCGGTGTCGTCAATCTCATGCTTAAGTGCAAATATAATAGACTGCCTACGCATAATATAATAATAATAATATGGAATTAATGTTTTGTCGTGTGCAGCCGTACCGGTCCTAAAGCAGACGGTGGACGAGCAGGAGAACATCTCGGACTTTGACGACGACATCGCTGCCGAGGTCGCAGCCGCCGTCGCCACCGCCAAGACGCCACTGCAGTTGTCCCAGGAGGAAAAAGCGTCCTTATCGGACCAGTGGGGCCCCCGTCACAGTGGCGTGCCGGATTTTCTGCCACCACCCCCAGTCCTGAAGAAGAATTTTACTACTAAGTTATTCTCTCCGGTCGAGGGGGTGAACAACCACAGCAACCACTACAACATCCACGCCGTCAACAATGACAGCGACGTCAACAATTCGGTGATTGGTTTGATCTGCGCCATCGCCCTGTTGGGCGTGCTCGGCCTGTCCCTGTTGATGATGTTCGTGTTGAGAAACATCATCCGCAATACTGACGTGTTCAAAAACTACAAAGGGTGAGTAGTCCGAGTACCTATACACATGATATTATAATATCATATAGGTGATAATCACACGCACACACACACACACACACACACACACACACACACACATATATATATAATATATATATGTCACACGAAGAGCCTGAACGAGTTAAATGGCCGAAGTCAAGTCGATTTCAACTTAACCGACTGCAGACATATATCAAACCTAATAAACGACGAGTTACTTTTAAACAAATCCGATTTCGTGGCTGTGCCGCCGCTGATTTATTCTATGATTTCCGTTTCCCCGACCGTTATGAATGTAATTTGCAATTAGCTGGCACATTCGCTTCACCTGTCCGTATAATTATCGTACACAATTATTGCCATCATAACACAATAATGTATCATTATATACAGATGTTTTTATCGTTATTAATGTTGTCGTTGCGACGCGCTGTTGCAGTGTGTGCAGCAACCCGGGACAGCCGTGCGCTTGCCGGGGCGGATTCAGCAGGCCGTCCTCGTCCCACCCCGAAGCCGCGGCCGCCGCAGTCAACCGCAACGCGTCGTGTAGCACCGCGCCGTTGCTACCGCCGCCCAACCCCGGCCACCGCTCGCGCCGCGGCCACGCCAACCCCGGTGCAATGTACAACGACTCGACCGGAGACGCCACTTACGTTTTCACCCCCATACCCGCCGTGTCCGACAACGTGGCGCCGGTGAGGGTGGTCCGCCGTTGAGGCGCGCGCTCGACCATCGGTTCAAAGCACACCCGCGCAAAGGAGAAGGTACCTACCCATACTGTCAAGTTATTATTTTGCACTGTATTAATATTATATAAATTACGTCGTACCGAAAATGACGACGAACACGATGCATTGTTATTATTATTATTTTATGTCATTTCTTCGGTATTTAAGTTGTTATAATATTATACAATATTATTACGCGTCGGTAGATAGGTATATTATTATTATTATTACTGTTAATTGCGTGTTCTTTGGATAAGACTGATGACAGATATTTTTTTTTCTCATATTTCTACAAAATTAATTGCATACGTCGTTATAGTTAATTGGACGACCGAAAAGGTTAGGTCGCTATTACTATTATTTGTATTATTAATATTAGGCATTGATTATTGACTTTACCGTAACCCTGGTTCGGGTACTCGGGACATGTTTTCATCGTTTTTTAAATATTCCAAATCAATAAAACTTTTTGATTGTAGAAGGCGTACGTATTACATCGCGCACGGTTGAACTTCAGAACTTTGAAACTGAGCTGCGTAAATATCAAGTCGAGTTTGGTTGAATTCGATAGCTTCCGCAAACCGCTATTTATCATAGTTATCATAGTATAATTATGATGTTGACATTTGTGAAATTAATTTAAAATATAATATAATATATATACACGCACCTTTCTAATAAAAAATAAATATTATCCTTCATAGATCGATCCTGTATACTGTATAGGATACGCTCAGGAGTCGATCCAGCCAATTCACTTATAAATATTATTTTAAAACTATTATTTTTTCAAATATAACGTAGACGATAACAACCTTTAATATAATAACCTTAAAATAACCTTTCACTAGCTCAATTTACACTACAACAGTTATTTTTTTTGTCGGATGTGATCGCTGACCCAACTATAAATCGATTTATTAGTGGTAACGCGAAATCAGTATTACCTCAGACGGTTTGGTTCGCAATTTCTTCAACCCAATAAAGTTACAAGTTAACTACATAGTAGGTATTATGTACGATGTCCCGAGTTATCTCCCAGTATTACGGTGCCTAGGTTTAGTTATTCCATTTTATTTTTAAACAGACGCGAAGGGTGCCGGGAGAAAATGCCCTACACTTTGATCCTGATCCTGAGGGATCCTGTGGCGGGTTTAAGTAGGTACTATATACTATACGGATCGGTCGGTCAGCGTCATCATCCCTATATGATCTTGACGCCCTTTCCGGCACCCGCCCACGCAGCGCATTATTGCGTCTCATTTTTTTAACTATTTTATTTTATTATATTATTATGTATGAGTAATACTCATTATTTCATTTTGATTTAATTTCTAATAACGTTTTACGACAGAATAACGTGGCTCGTTTTCGTCGACCTTTTATTTGTGTTCATTATTGTTCAAAAACAATACGTTAATATAATTAATATTGTCATGTCATTTACACGTCAATAATTACGATCATATATTTTTCGAATTCACATTACATTCGCTCTCGTTTTTTATACAATATACTTGACGATTTTTAAGAATAAATAATGAAAAGAAATCGACGATATTGTTTTGAGAGAGAGTTTCGTTCAATAATTGTCTCGTTTTTATCTTGTTTCGTATTGTAGCCATTCGGACATTTTTCTTTTTTTTTTTCGAACATAACCTACATTTTTTTTATCGATTGTAAACCAGCCACTTTTCATTATCTCTGTCAGATTTTAAGCTCTTATTTTTATAATATTGTATGTACAAAAGAACATTTTACTTATTAATCATCGTCTGAGCAATTTTATTTTTTCTACCGCTCAAGTACTTATAATAACGAAAACACTCACTTTTAAACGATGACTTCCTACGTTGTCGCATAATATACTGTACTTAAACTATTAATTGTATGCAATATTGTAACTCCCATTAATATATGTTTTAATATATATACTTAAACTTTCGTAATTATAAATTCTGTTCATTTTTATTTCTGTGTAACTGTATTGTAATTTGTCTCCAAACTTATAATTTTTTTTTTTTTTTGCTATTATAAGTATTAATTATATCGCCGTTGGTAATGATTTTTACGACGATCGCAGTCTTTATACCTATTGTATGTTATAATAATTATTATATAATAGATGTTTCATAGCATTTACTACATTATTCAATATGCGATTGTAAAATATTTTCAAAATTATTCACAATAAATGATGAGTGTTTTCTTAGATATACTAATTGTATTTCTATTTATGCCTTATTACACCCATGATATCATTATATTATAATATTAACTGTATATTTTGACTTTTGTTCTGCACTCGGCGACACCACACCGCATCGTCACACGCATTATGCACAATATTATGCAGCGCACTGCACACGAACACTGCACACGAACATTGCACATGCACAATATCGCGAACCGGACTGTTGGCGGACGATCGCCAACATTATTGTGCCTTGTGGGCAGTCTCACTGTTTCTACCGGTGCAGTCACTGAAATACTGTGTTACCACGGTATAAGAAGAAAATAACATTGTTTTTTATGCTCGCACATCGCTATCGGTGTACAGTTTGAGTGCACGTCTTCGTCGCATCGTAATATCATAACTATTATCGTCGTTTTCAGTGGCAGTCGATCGTAATATAATACGAGTATAGTAAGTAGGTAGGCACATGTACATTATTATAATAGTATATTATAAGTATAGTATAGCGTTGTACGGCCCTGGTTTGATTACAAGCCTGGGCGCGTTAATGATCGTTTTTAGTTGAGTCGAGCTGAGTTGATTGGAAACATTTTTAAAAGCTTAAAGTTATAAAGTTAATAGTTATACTAATTGTTTTCTAACTCGATTGAGTCAATAATTAAATGGAAACTTACAATCATAACGCATATAAAATCAAGTTGAATTATTTTTTTATTACTTTAAAAAATATATATATATATATTTAGCTAGTATAATACATGGTTTGAAATAATAAAAAATAAATGTATTTACTGTTAACAGTATTATTATATCATTCACATGAAACAATTATACTTTGAACGCATTGTCCTGACTCGCCAAAAACGAATGCACTTTGCGTTGCGATGTGGGAATTAGCAATGCGTATGATATGTGACATACATAATATTATAATTGTGTGATTCTACAAGTCGTATTATTATTGTCGTCGATTGGTTTTCCTCGCCCGTCGCAGAGGTTCAAAAATCGAAAACCCTTTCTTTTTTAAATTTATTTTTTTACAATATGCCTCGACTGATGAGACGATTGTCGTTTCTGAAGTATACCTATACAATACATTTCAAAGATTTGTATTAAATATTTGAAATATGATACACGCGAAAGGTGCATGTCAATTAAACTAATATACATGTCTCTTTGAGTAGTTGAAGAATCTATGGTGACTCGAAAATACGTCTTGTTTTGTCGGTTAAATAATTTATAACATAATATTATCATTAGGCCATCGTATTTTCGAACCACCAGAATTATTGCATCATAGTATTATTATATAATATAGTACCTACGCGGCGAGATAATAATTATTAATTATAAAAGACAATAATTCAATTTCCAACATAATGACTTTTCGTGCTCATTGTTTAATAAACTGCTACGATTAAATACCGGTAGTTTTTCATCGAGTATACATTTTTACGTTTAAAATATTTGCGTGTGTTATAGACTTATTATAGTATTCGTACATAATATTTATTATTATCGCAATTTAATTTTTTTTTTTTTATAACACACTCATTAAAGTCGATAATCGAATGTAATTATTTTTCCTATTTTTAACACGACGAACGTTGTATAATTATCTCATTTGTTTTTGTGTACTTATGTATATAGGCACAGGTTTTTAGTGAACGTAATTAAATGACCCAAACGGTTCTCATATATTATACAATAACGGTCTTAATTAATTTAATTATGAACATTAAATTTTAATCTATACGTTAGCACGAAATTAAATTAGTCTACTAAAATGAAAAAAAATTAAAAAAATTATCGCAATGTCAATTATAGCGTGTTGAAAGCAAAACAACAATAATATTAATATATGGGTAGATATATAATACTTAAGCGATCGATTCGGGTCGCGCAATCAGCCCACCCGACCGGATGTACCGGCCTTGGGTATTTGAAGTTATAATTGTATACAATTACAATAAGTGTAACAAATGCACTTGATAATTAATGAAAGCTTGAAAATTGGTACTAGTTAATGGCAAAAATCGTGAAAATCCCTAAAATAATAATTTGAAAAAATTGTTGAGGCGTTTCGAATTAATATCATTAATCCAAAAAGTCGAGGTGTCTTAAAAAATTGGAAAAATTAAATCAACGAATCAAATAAAACGATTTCTACAGTATTCGCAAGTCAGAATTTTTACGTTTTTCGTGACTGTTTTGATATGTTTCGAAAAACAAAATATCTGTAAAGTCAAGTCTCTATTCTTTTCACTGATATTTTAATAAAAATATGTTTCGTGCAACGCGTACATAATATTATTTAGTATTTTCACGTTTAATTGTACGATTAATTTTATTATTATGATGTTAGCTGTTATGAATTTACAATCGTATTATATTATTATGGCATTGAGTTGCACAACAACTAAAATAATATGTTATATGTTCTGTGATATGACAACGCGTCCAGTGACATTTTCAACTTAGATATCCAACACAACGTGTGATTTAAATAAACATAATTATTTATAATAATTTAAAATTATGTTGGTCATTTTAAAGGTTATCGACATTCGTACTGTTGTCGATCGCATTTTAAACTGTTATTTGATATAGCCAGATGTGGTTGACTACCTTAAACCAGCAATTATTAAGGTAATGAAATAGAATTTTGGCGAACGTTACAATATGCAAAGACGCGTTTAAAGCTCCGATAGAAATATCATACTTCATCGTTTTAGAAATTCTTTTCACTTCATAAAATGTCCGCAGGGAGATCGATCAGTGCCATATATGAAAGATTTGGTTTGGTGAGGAGTAGACCAATTTATTTTTATAACCGATATAGGTGTCTGAGCATATACAGAATTGGAACCTCGATAACTAGAACGTCCATAAGACGAATTTTCCATAACTCGATGGAATGCCTTGGCCCCTGCCTCCTGCATTTCAAATATAATATTGTACGCAACATTTTTTCTATAACTCGAATTTTCAATAACTATAATTTTTATTTGTCTGCGACTGAATTGCGTTCTTGAAGTTTCATATATACAGTAGAACCTCGATTATCCGAACTAATTGGGACCGCACCTAGTTCGGATACGCAAAAGTTCGGATATTGGAAATTTAAAAAAAAAATTTAGAATTACGTATGTATTAACTATTTACTATTTTTATAATTAAATATTTATTATTGTTATTAATATTTTATTAGAATTACATACATAAATTACATTATCAAAAACATTATCATACATTATAAGAAATAGGTACATTACATTTATTTTATTTACATATGTATGTATTATATTTTTTTGACAAAATTATCAATTTTAATTTGGCGATGAGCTGCAACGCGCTTTTCTGCAGCCAAGTCTCGCAAACGTTTAAGGAGAAGTAATTGTGCTGGACAACATTCGGCCTGTTTTTCAAACCACTCAAGACCAGTTTCAAATGCAGCAAATGCATCAGCAGATGTTGGTCCTTTTGGCGTACTCATACTTTCATCACTACTGCTGTCGTCACTTTCTTCATTTTGCAACGAAGAAATGATTTCATCGCTATCTAATATTTGATATCCTAGATCATTTACATCAGTTGCTAACCAATCAACAGCGTCATCATAATTAACGTAAAATACATAACCTGTACTAATAATAATCCAAAAAGGCAAAAACGATAGTTATGATAAATTCGATAAACCGGCCGACCGGCCGGATACGAATTTTCATGTTCGGATAACAGAACGTTCGGATACGCTAATTATAGTTCGGATAATAGAGGGTTCGTATAACGGAGGTTCGGATAATCGAGGTTCTACTGTATATATATATATGTACTACTAATTATATGCTACATATATATATATATATATATATATATATTATATAGAATGTATATCCACTCATCGTCGTTGCAAAAAAACTTTTTCAAAAAAAAAAATAAATATCGCATACAATTTTGAATGTGTGATCGTTGTAAGTTTTTTCGATCATTTGAATACAGCATAATATGTACGTTTTTAATTGAATAATAGAATACTATTTTGGAGTATTTCGATACGTGAAAAACGAATTTCGACTAGTAATTAACAAGTTATAAGTGTTTATAATTTTCAGGATCGGAGCACAATCTTATAAGTACCCTTCTGTAGACAGTTTTTCGAAACTTTAAGCACTTTGACATGATTATAAAATTGATGCCCATGAAACTGTGTAGTATGGAAGTATTATATTACACAGGTACCTAACTTTACCTAACCCGCCTATCTAAACTTTATGAATTTATCAGCTTGGCAAATGACAGTTGACATCGTCGATGAAAACGTGACGACTGTCACAATAAGTTATGATATTTAATTTACGTGCCGACGAACGATGTGCAAGTTATCTGTAAAGCCCGAAAAAAAAATTGAAATAAACATGAAAACAAAAATATGCAAAAAAAATCAACTAATTAATTCTCATTAAACGTATTGACCACTTCTCGACTTTTTCAAAGTTTTTACCGCAATAGAAAGCTGCATCAAGCCGAATGAATCCTTCTAGTATACCTACACAACATTATACGACTTGTTGTGGTTCGTGAGATGCGTATGTGTGCGTATAATGTAATAAAATGCATTGCCTTTAAGGTGTGTAATCGTAGAACGCACACACACGCGCGAGAATAACAAACGTCATAGTAATATATTATTGTACATGTGAATTTTCGAGAAAGAATATTTTGTTCGAATTCGACGATATGTCGAACCACATTTATGTGCGATTTATGAGGGATTGGCTCAAGTGGGGCCCTGGATGCCTCGAGGTTTGGTTAGGTTCGAAGCGATCCCCTCCCCCCACCCAAAAAAAGAGCCTAAAAATGGTGTATTATTAAAAAAGATATTAACAAAACAAAACCGTATTACTTTGCTTTACTACTAATTACTTTGCCTCCATTCTTCCCAACCTAGTCTTAGGAGCCCCCTAGTGCCCGCGTGTTCAAAAACTGCAGCAGCATAGCGACGAGTAAGTATTGTAATTTTTTTGTTTATACCTCTAACCAATTTTATACACTCTAAAAGAATAACTGCGATTTTTGGTTAAGGTATGAACTATACTTTAGAGAAACCTTTTATATATTTTCAATCCTTAGCTATACAAATTAAGCATTTTATACATTTTTATTAAATACATTATAATTTGCAAATTTTCATGATTTCGATGAACTTTATCAAAACTTAAACTTCAAATACTCATAAAAATTAATTTGACTTTCCGGTAAGCTTATTTATTTTATTTATTTATATATATTAACGGCCGAAGTCCTTTATAACAATTTAACGCAAAACAATTAAAATTTAGATACCATATAACTATGTAGAGTAGTCACGGGAAGGATGTTTTATTTTTAATGCAAAAGCTGCGCAAGATAGGAATCGTCTCTGAACACGTTCTAATCGACAGGTGTCCGCTATCGTATAAGGGTCCCACAGGACGGACGCATACTCTAATAATGAACGGACCAAGGAGCAATAGTTTTCAGTGATTGTAATATAGATTAAACTCTTTCGAAATACGTATTACGAACCCAAGCGTTTTTAAAGCTTTGCAACATATCATTTCAATACGAGAGTGAAAATTAAGGTCAGTATTAAAAATAATACCTAAATCTTTCTCACTACTCGCAGACGTTACATTAGAACCGTTGATTGCATACGTATAACTAAAAGAGGAGAGGTGCTTTAAAAATGACGTGGAATGACATTTGTTCACATTAAACTGCAAACCAATAGTATTAAACCATGCAACCATGTTGTTTAGGTCATCCTGGAGCGCAGAGCAGTCAGATAAGTTTTCAATTTTCCTAAAAAGTCTTAAGTCATCAGCAAACATGAGTAATTCACAATTTTTGATAACCCCTTTGGTGCCATTTACATACAGAGAAAACAAAATCGGGGATAGATGTCCTCCCCGAGGAACTCCAGAAGATAATAACTAATAGTATTGTAATAGTATTACATTTTCAAGTATTTTTACCAAGCGAATAATTCGACAATAGTTGAATCAAGAATATAATATTGTGTACATTTCAATATTCACAATTTCGTCCGTACTGCAAAATAAGAGTACCTACTATTTTACTTTGAAAGTCATTAAATTTTTTTTAAATTTTTTATAATGACGAGTAGAGGTCGTCAAGTTATACAATCGTAAAATAATGATTTATTGACCAAGTCTCGATTACCTACTAAATTGTTATACCTATAGTAACGTCACAATAATATTTTCACATGTACAAATGTGTGAAGTACAATATCGTTTTTTTTTTAAGAATACAAATGTTGTAAGTACAGGTTTTTTTAAAGATTTGTTGATAGTAGAACAATAATTTTTAATCTTCGTTACTCATTATATGTTAAGAAAAATATAATAAAAAGTTCACTATAGTTATTTACATTTTTGAATTGTTATAACAGTTCAAACTTTAAAATCGTTCTGCTGAATAATTACGAAAATGTCACTTACAACACGTGTGCACTTTGCCATCGATATTTATACTATTAAACTCAAAATGCCTATCCAACAGACTAACTAAAAACTCAATACTTTATAAATACAACATTTAAGTATAAATGCATATGATAATAAAATTAAATCAATCTAGAATATTATACAAGGAGATTCTTAATACAAGTTCATAAATAAAATATAATTGTAACTTTTTAGATTGGCTTTATAGAAAGTCGACGAAAAATTACCTCCTGCATAGATACCCCCAACGCTGTAAAACCAATTTATTTTTGACAGCTATAAAATATATACTAAAATACTAAAAAAATGTATACTAGTATCTACTGTCGTATGCTTGTGATAAGAATTAAATAATATGTATACATATTAAACAAACATAAATATAAGGAGCCAGTATAGGCATATGACTATACGCGTTTCTCATATTTATAATTTTTCAGATAGTTCCAAAATATATTTTTTTAGAAATATAAATCATATCGCGTTGTTTGAAAACGAGGTGGATACCAACTCAATCCCAGTCCTTTAGAATAATAACAACCGATATCGACGATTTCCATTTCAGATGTATTACAGCACTATACTAGCTTTGTATGAGACCTCGTAATCTGGTTTTTTTTTAAAAACATGTTTGTTAAATAATTTAGTGCAACATTTTTATGACTCCCTAAGGTGTATAGAATTTTTTTTTACCGCCATAAACGTTAAAATAATAATAATAATAGGATAATTATTTGTTTTTTAGCTGTACATCAATTTTTGATTGTTGAACACGTATTCAATTAATTTACTAGCTATATCTTATACATTTTTCATACAACATATTTTAAAATTTTGAATAAATTTACGGAGAACAAAACGCTCGATATCGAGCTAAGGACCACGACCGTCGTCTTGTAACAGTTGTTATGGATTTATATCATTCAAGTTTAAATATGCATATTAGGGTGTTCCTTAACCATACGAGAAAAAAAAATAATGATATACTTTTAGTCTCACCCCCTAAATCGGTGTGCATACATATAAAAATGAACTGCAAAAGATTTTAGGTAACCCGTGCCGATTTGAAGGTGAAGTTTGACTTCGTACATTTTTAGATAATGCTAGACATTTTGGTATTTCCGTAAATTGTTCGTAAACCGTTATGAAAATCGTAATTTTTCATCACATGTTTTTTCAAGTAAATTAAATTTCCAATATATTTTATAATTTAATATTTTTTGATAAATCTATTTCTTTACAAGATGCGTAAGGTTAGGTTAAAATCTAAATCTTAAAATCCACAATTTCTCCACAAATATATTATTTACATTTTATTATTTTACTGCAGGTTTAATAACAATAATCATGGCCTACAATGTTGGGCAAAATGATAAAATGTTCACAGATATATTATAATATACTTCTTATATATTTATTTGTGCGATTGTCGATTCTTCATATTTTCGTATGAAATCACACGAATTCAGGGCTCAAAACTTCCATCCAACGGGCAAGTATTACTTTCTGTATTTTTCTGCAATATGAGAACCGTTAATCTTACTGCTGGGGAAAGTGCGGCGTTAGCTGTACGAGAGTGTTGCATTTTTTTGGGAAAAAGCCCGGATTCCTATTCGAGCTATTCATCATTGCGTAACTAAATTAATTGACTTGTATGACGAATGGCGTAATCACTACATTGCATGTATTATATTAACATTGACATCGTCGATAATATTGAGCGAGACACGGTGAAGGCACTCGATTTCGCAACAATTTAATCGTAGATTATTGTTTTTATTCAAATGGGTCGGCCATTCAATTATTTTGATATAGTCCAAATTATTTTTCATAAACTTATTTTTAAAACAAATATTTCACGCCACACCCGTAGGTGAAAATACCTCTAGCCGCGGAGGCGGCTCGCAGTTTGAGCACCTATGTACATAAATATTTTGAGAAACTCGTTGGAAATTCGCTATTGTAATTTTTTAACACCCTTTCATCATATTCTATTGTTCGACACGTGAGTAGAGAGCTCATCTCGAATGTCGATTTTTTTTTCGCGAGTCGGACAAACATTATTTTACCTATACCTATATATCATATATATATATTCATGTATGAATGTTTAATATTTGTAATCGATTATACGTACGTTCGAGTACGTCATTTGTGTACATACCATATCGAAATGACCTCGATCTATTTTTGGAACCATATTATTTGTCACCGATTTCGCAGTCTGTGCTAAATAGGTGACTATTATGTTTGGCCATTTGTTTTGGTCGCTGTCTGTTTGCAGGGTCAACAGATTTGGTTTCATATGCATAAATCGATTTGTTTTTTGTCATTTATAATGTTTTTTTTTATACTCCGAGAGTGGATCGATGAATGTATTGAATTTATATTGATTTTTTTTTTTTTTTTATACCAGTCGTCACTTTTTGGAAGAGTGCAAAAAGCTTGCTTGGATTTTCAACTTTGAGGGTGGATTGTGGTAACAAACTGGATCTAGTTGGCGTTTCGGGCTAAATTTAATTTCCAGTAGGTATATGGGTGCTAATAACGTACTGTACTTGAAAAAAAAATAGTTGAAATTCAAAAAACAAATGTGTAACCCTAGAACCTCTGTGATGCTTAAAATGTTCTTCAAATATACATTTACTAATTTATAAATATATAAAATAACTTGTCCTGTTTGGCTGACTGACTGATTCATTATCACCTGAACCCGGAAACGCCGAAACTATAAGCATACAATTTGGTCAGTAGCTTAGTTTTATGATGTAGTGAGCCAATAAGAAAGCATTTTCCAAAAATTATTACTTTAAAGAGATTCTCAAACAAGGATTTTGTGATTCACAGTGGAAATTGGTTTTTTTTAAATTTATAAATGGCTGTCATTGATTTTGGATTACCTACAATAATATATAAAGAGTAAAAATTAGTATTTTTTTTTATATATATATATATAAATGGTGTATATAAACTGTACATAAAAAAGGTTTCATAAACAACTTTAGTTAAATTGTTTAGCTTAAATTTTCCTTTTAATTATTAATTACTTTTTTTTTGCATTTAAAATCCGTATGAATCATAATATGAATGTAAGCTGTACCAAATATGTATGTGAAAATTATAAAACTAATATTATTTTGATACACAATTATCGATTTAAATTATTTTTCAACTTAAACATAAATTCTTCAAACATTTTTTGATTTTTCAAAAGATTTTTAACGATTTTATCGATATTTAAAATCGATTTCAAGCTCTGCATTAAATACCTTTATTAATGTATTAGTATGCTATTTTTTCAAAAACAATTTTTTTTAAAGTTAGTTTTTGATATTTACTTTTCGAAATAGTATGGGCGTTGGCCGTTAACAGAATCACATATTGTGTAAAGGCACACCACTACATTTATCGCATATTTATTCCCCCAAAAAAAATTCGGTACCTATAAATTATTATAATAAAATAATTTTGGGTAAATAATACTAACTTGAATGTACCTGTCATACATACCTATATATATATATATCGTTAGCCCTTTTTGTTTTTTCGTCATTATTATCTCGGCCTCGGGGTAAACAAAACAAAAAAAAAAAAACACTAAAAACCACGACGAGCATTATTATTCACGTAATTTCAAATAGCTGGTACCTATAGTAGATAAGAACTGTTGGTCTGTCCATAAGCTATTAGGATTTTGGAGACAATCATTTACACAATTTATTTAAATTGTATTCGTTTAATATGTCTCTTTAAATGTAATAAATATTGTATTGTGTATTATTAGTAAATTATTACGTCATACATTCATATAACACACAACATTTTACACGACGCGATCCCCAGACAGCGGCGTCGGCTCGACCAAAAACCTCGTCTCACGAATCCACTTATATAGAGTATTATAGCAGTGGACTGTTAATGCAGAGGGATTCGCCAACCATGCTCCACCCCGTTTTTCCCTAGTTTCTGATTTTGAGAATTTACGAATAGACTTAAACACCATAATATTGCAAGCTCTTGAGATTTTTTTGAACAACTTGTCGAGGAGCGTTTTCGATGGTACCTACAAACTTTTGTTTTTAAAATGAAAAGCCCAGCTCAACTCCCCCTATTTGACGGAAGTTTATTTAAGTGGATAATTTTTTTGAATATTTTATGGTATACCCTAAGTAAATAATATTTAAAACTTATGTTAGTAAAACGTTTATGCCGAGGTTATAATAGTCCTCAGAAACGGGTTTAAAAAAAAGTAGTATTTGTTATACTACTTATACTTGAACCTATTTTAAAAACTGTTTATGTAGATAGACTAGGTAATATTGATCACTAACATGTTAAGAATAACCAGAGCCCACAATCATCCGAACCCATAATCATGAACCTTTTATTCCATGTCCACAAACTTAAATAACTAACTCAAAAAAAACTCGTTCGATTTTTGATTTTGATACGTATTTCAACATTTTCAGAAAAATCACTGACCGTTTTTCAGAAAACATTTGTCAATGGATTCGCCCAGATCTGTATAGACAGAGTCATAGGCTACACGTTATTACTTATAGTTTTTACTTTTCAATGCATAAATGTTGAGTACATAGTTGCATCACGAAAAACTATTTTTTTTTTCATATTGTTGCCTTTGGTCACAGAAAATACAACAGTTACCTACCACGATTGGATATGATTTTAGAAATGTATTTCAAATGGAATTTAAGACAAGGCAAACTATTTGATACGTCACGGACTGCGGCTGCAATTAATAAGTATAATTTAGTGATATACTAATCTACATAATAAAATTAAAACGCTTAAATCTAATGGCCCTAATGCACAGACTCGGCAATGATAGAGTAATCGATTAGATATATGATTTTAGACTTGTAATTTATGTTTGGTCAAAACAACCTAAATAACATTGTTCAAAAGGTTTGCAGTTGACATAATTTAATAGAGTTTAAGATGGTGTACATCCACGGGCTACGTCGTGCGTGATCAGCTATAGGTAGTACAAAATAAAATAATGATTATAATAATATCCGAGAGATAATTAGAATGTTGTGTTGCTTTGATTTATATCAGTGGTCGCAAACATGTGGCCTGCGAACTTTTTCAGTGAGGCCCACAATGCATTATATTTGTTTCTTCAAAAATTTTAAAAAATACCGATAAATAGTTTGTAGACAAAAAATCAACAGATATTCACGTATTTTCAATAACTGGTACCTATTATAAATACAGTCGTATCGTAATCAACAGAAGAAATACGTCGTTTTGTCTTAATATTATTTTATTTTGTTTATATTTTACTTGTTTGCAAAATATTATAGGCCGAACCGACTTCCCAGATTATTTGATGGTTATCGACTCGACTTCCGCGAGGAAAGTTCTAGTAGGTGCTCGCATTGCATGTAGGTACTCGAGATCCATGTTATTTAAACGTCAATCTCTCTTCAGTTCGCATATTGTAATTCGCAATGTCCAAAATCCAAGTACATAACAATATACACGTAGTGTACCACACAGGCAGCACCCATTATTATAGTTCTGCAAGAGGTTTTCGTTCGGCGGCGTTTTATGATGGTCACCAAACAGCATTATGTAATTATTAATAGTAATCGACTGACACCGTCAAGTAAAATAGTATTAATCGATGTAATGAATATAATAATAACAATAATAATAATATTTATCGTACATGATTGGATTTGAGCCGTTCGTTGAGAGATATTCACTCCCGTACCCACTGTTAAGAACAGTGGACAGAGGCCAATTAAAACATAACTATTGTATTTTTTTCTCAAATTATTGACACGATATTTTGTACACGTTATATTTGCCTGGCCAACGTTAATTGGATGTTCACCCTGTGCCAATCTATAATACTATTGTGTTGAAAATTAGTACGATCAGTCATCCTCGTTATGCAGAAAACTCGAGGGAGACACAGATATTATGAGTTCGAAGTGTCGAGTTTTATAGTAACGGTAATCATTTCAAGTGGATTTAAATCGGATTCGATAAATCGACGTTTGACATATTAATAGAATCAATTGTATTATGTCTAACAGAGTTCAACTTTATATCAAGTGTTTTCGTCTATATAGTTGAAAATTGAAAATTTAACACGCATTTATTGGCCATTTGTAAAAGATTTAAAAAAGTTCCTTAAAAACCATGTACCTATAACTACTATATTTTTGAAAAATCATATAAGTACTTAGTAGTGTAATATACGATGCAGCGTTTGTTAAAACAAAATCATACTTTTACTCGTTATATTTATAGTGCACACATTTTCAATTCAAAACTGAATCATTTGCTCGACGAAACGTTCATCAATGCATTACATTATTGTCATAGCACTATATAGGTATAGTCAATTAACATGACATAATATATAGACGAACGTACGTGACGAACATTTTAATTGCTTTCGCGCTAAACAATTAAATGATTCAATTTATAATTACAATAATTATAAACAATAATTTAGCTAGCGAAAAATTGAAAACTGCAGAAGGGTAATGAACCCGGAGTTTTATTTTCACGGGCAACAGTATGATTTATAAAAAATTATTTATGGTTTAAACAACATTGACCGAGTCAGCTATATCATAGTATTGTATAATATCCAAATAATATACTTTAATATTTTACCTATTGGCTATTTATTGCTTACCAAAAATTATGATATTTCATAAGACGTTTTTGTATTCAGCAAGACAGAGTAGTATCTGCCAAGTATGAAATAAAACAGGTAGTTTAAAACTATTGAAAAAAAAAAATTTGAAAAAATTGAAAAAATAACTATTTAAAAACATTAAAATGTCTACACTTAGTATTTCAAAAGTTCTAACTTTTTTGAACACATTCTTTATATATGTTTTGATTTAATTGCGAAATAACATTTCTGCGTATTATGAAGTTGATCCATCGTATCAACTCTATTTCATATTATCTTAGTATAGTCAAAATCTAATGGTTTTTATATATTAAATTTATATTTTTTTTATAGGTGTCCTTAGTTTAGAATCTCTCTCCACTTGCACAGTCATTAGTTTTTGACAAGATCCACGTCGTTTCAAATGCTGTTAAATATTATTATTTATTTTGTAATGTTTGTCGATGAAATGTAACAAATATTATTGTTGTTAATAAAAACTAACCGCTTGCGTGTGTTGCGTGTATGTAAGCAATCCACATTAGCTGTGGCACTCTTAGTTCTGAAACTTGGTGCACAGATAATGAGCACCTGGAAGTCGTTTTTTTTTATTTTGCATTTTAAACAAGGGCACAGGCGGGTATTTGTTGGCTCACAAAAAACGAATACTTTTTTGTCTGTATACGCTTTTGCCACCACTATTGATCACAGAAAATAAAATAGCTAATTATGGATATAATATTAATTTGGACCTGTGGATTTTTTTTTTTTTTGAACTAGTCAGAGATCACCTGAATTTAGCGTTTAAAAATCTGCGCAGTTGACGTATAATTTGACGGTGCTGTTGAAGAAGGACGTGTACGGTCATTTAATTCGTCCAGTGCAGGATCATGATTGCTATAGCAAATATTTAACAGGACTTATTACCTACCATAGTATTATACAACGTAATAGAACATTAAATTACGGTTTAATAGAGTAAATTATAATACCGTAGTTGCAATTAGGTACTCGCTTATTACCTCCCATAATCGGTCATCTTCTTTACGTACGCCACTCGCCGAACATTGACATAACGTTTTTATTGTTACATCCTCGACCGCTCACAGTATTCACAATATGTGCTTAGATAGTGGTGATAAAAACATTACCGTATAATATAATAATATGTAATGTCGATGCTCTCGTGTAATATAATAATCACAACACGTGGTTAGTCGCTGGCCGGAGTGCATTGAAAATGAGTGCTCGGAGAGTGCACGGTATAATAACATAGGTAATATAGGTATAGACCCGTAACATCGACATATTATTATGACGTTGTTATTGTGTGACGGACATCGAAAATTCTCTCACAGCTGGTCCTACATCACAACATAATATAATGAGAACAATAATATATTTTACCTATGATGGATAATGCTATTGCCTATCTAAACGTGAGATACGCGCAGTCGCGTGATTTTTATTTTGTTTTAACGTGTATTATTAAAGCCTGATGGCAATTTCGGGAAGGTAACTGCATATTTACAGAGCATCAGAGTGTAACAGAAATACCAGTTATAAGAAATTGATTTTATTATACTGCAGTGTCGCTTTTTCCTACATTCATATTCATTCATATATATGGCTTTATTATATAGGTGTCCCATCTACATTTTAAACGTCCAACACAAATTATGAAAATTATATGGATAGTAAATGATTTAAAAAATATACTAATACCAGGAAATTCCCAAAAATAATAGTGTGAAAAAATTTATTACGCATCAAATTGATTTACTACAAAAAAATATTGAGATTTAAAAAAATGAGCTACTCGACTTGAATCAACGTTTTTACCATATGTTTATCCGTGGCGCCATGTGGTCTATAAATTATAAAAAGTAGGTGTGAAAAAAAATGTACAGACATCGATTAGAACAAAAAATATTTATTTTTTCAGGTATTTCTGTCACACCTTGTATGGGTAGCAATTAGGCTCAGGTTTTTTCGGGGTACGTACGAATTGCGACCCAAATTGCACCTATTGATCAAACATTTTTTTTAACATCAATTTATGGGGCGTTAGGTGATAGTGATTATGTAGTGAAACGTTCCAAGTGGTAGAAAAGCGACGACAAAGGTGCAGGATTTGACATTTCAGTACCTATCTACGTTGTACTGCCATTATACAGTCAACAAGTTATCATTAGCCAAGATAGACAGTTATTTCGATGAGAAATATTATAACCTAACTATAGGAACATGTAATTTTTATTATTTTTTGGAAAAGTAATAATATTCAGTAGTAGTTACCTACTTGGAATTTCTACTTATAAAAAAATAAAAAATACCCAGTAGCCAATAATAATACTATTGGGAAAAACAATATACAAATTAGGATAAAAGAGGCCATATTCTATGCAAAACAATGTTATTTTGACGAAAACGATTTAGTTATTTCGTTGTAATATTTAAAAACAAATAACGGTACTTATATTAAACTCACTTAGAATTCACACTATATTTTACATTATGACCATTTAACCGTACAAACAGTTTTTGGTTGTCCGTTCGTACCAATATTACGGTATCAAAATGACATTCTTTTTCAGCACTTATGTTTGTAATATTTTGGATTTTAATTTTGATTTCTTCCAATGAGAAACTCACTGTCGCACGAGCACTTAAAATTCAGTTTAGTGGTATCCGGGTAACCCGCAATCCTTGCATTTGAAAAACATAATAACCACGAACACAATAATACAATAATAACCGGTCACTGCCTGGTTGAAGTATGAAGAACCAATAATAATTAGTAGTAATAGTTTTGACGATATGTTTCAAATATTTTTAGTTCTAGTCCCACTACAGTCGACACGATCACGTTTTGAAAATAAGCATCTAAACTCTAGAGTCTCAGCTCCGTACCTACTAAACCCGACCAGTGACTTAGGTCGTATTATTTCACAAAGTCGGGTGCACACTAACACCGACTTGTCCGTGAACAGAGGTAGGTGCGCTGTAACTGAGATACACTCAAAGCAATACACGCCTATATAGCGTGTAACTATAATAGGCACTAGGTACCTATATTGGATTTTCCGCAAAAAAAAACTGCATACGGGAGAAATCGGGTTATTCAGAGTGTATAAATATTAACAGAGTTGGGAATTTATGTAGTTATGAGATGCACAAGAGACAGACGATAAAGCTAAAACTGTGTTTCAACATACAGAGAACTCAAATGAAAAAATGTATTCTTGCACATTTTTCATATTTTGCGAATTTTTAGATTTTAGTGCCATTTTTTTAAAACTTTTTGAGATGTTTTGCATTTTCACCAGTTTTCGAACCAAAATTGGTCATGTTCAATGAAATTCTATTGTATTGATTTTGATTCTTGAACTGTCAAAGTAAATTATAGTTACTGTGAATGTCCGCAATTGGTGAGTGCTGACAATCACCTAGTGAATGTCGACATGCAACTACTAAATAGGTGAATGTTGAAAAATTAAAATATTATAGACATGTACTATAGTGGATGTTGACATTTACATTAGGATTTCGGTCAATGTTGACATACACAACACGGTTTTGGTAAATGTTGACAAAGGTTACGTATTCGCACATAATAAAAATTATAATATAATACTATAGACGATAATATAAAATATAAATTATAAGTTTAGTTATAAATATTAACAATTACTTTAATTAATTATAATTATTGAACAATATTATACCTGTATTATTAATTTAAATTATCATTAGATTATTTTGCCATACAAAAATTATTATTTCAAAAAAAACGGCGAAAATTTTTCTACTTATTGCAACATGACAGTTTTTCATGACATTTTGAACTGCATCGAATGCCAACATTTCTACAATAACCACACTTTGTTTTGCAATTGCATCGTGTATACCCTTGCCCGCCGGTTGATGAATTTGATACAGAAGCTTGCTTGAAGCAAAATTTGTTTATCCGTTAGTACATCAGTGATAGATATTGAATTTTCATTGCTTACTGAAAACTAGTTTCTGGTGTATAATTGATTTATGACACCAATTTTGGTAGCTAATTTTTTAGATACTATAAATTATTAAATTTATTACAGAATACTTCACGTATGTTTTCCATTTAAACAAAAAAATGTTTTGGTTATTTTACAAATCACTATACTACGATAGCACTATAATTACGTCGAATGACAAATATCGTACAAAATGTTAACGAGGCAGCATGGCGGTTATCCAGGTATAATAAGTCGCAGGGTAAGTTATTAAAACATTTTATCGAAATTATCAACTT
The DNA here is from genome assembly GCF_001856785.1 of Myzus persicae. Lineage (NCBI taxonomy): Eukaryota > Metazoa > Arthropoda > Insecta > Hemiptera > Aphididae > Myzus > Myzus persicae. The sequence goes on from NW_019104024.1 coordinate 155,252, forward strand.
GTACAATACCTTGTATATTAGTTAGTAGAAGGTACTAGAATATTAGACGAGGTCAGATTAAATAATATCGGCATTACCGACATTCACCAATATCGTTATATATAAATGTCGACATTCGCTAGAAGATGTTTACGAAGAGTACAGATTTAATCAACATGCCAAAATTCACCAATGACTATGGTGCATCGCGACATTAGCCGGTGACTGTCAGCACTCACCAATTGCGGACATTCGCAGTAGAATATACATTAAGAAGTGAATAGACCGATTACAGCTGATGCACCGAGCTCATAACTTCGTAATATCGAATTCAAATTTTTAACTTTTGTTAACTAACGATTTTGTTGGGGTTTTTTGTCGATTTCTGCTTCCAGTCGTCATCAAATACGTGTTGAATGAGTTGTACCCGTAATATATTAATTGTACACAGTCGTTTCGTGTACGTGCGCGTACTCACGACTCACGAATGACTAAAAGTGATTACAAAACTTAAATAAGTAACTATATCCATAATAACTAGCTAATCTATTATTTGTAAGTGATCAATTATTAATTAGAAAAATTCCTTTTTTATATTCATGCATATTTTGTTGTTGTTATTGCATATTTCCAGGACATAGGTATTTAGCAATATTTGAGGTAATAATAAATTATTATTATAACATATTCATACAGTCTTCAGTGCTATAAACTCCCTACCCTGGTATCAATATATAGACTGAGTTTAAATAAATTACCGACAATGAACGTTTTTTATTTTTATTTTTTTAACGAGCCGAGAATGAGAATATTATTGTTATTATTATATCAATATAATATACAACTGTACAGACGACTTGTATATTTTATACTCTGCGGCGCCCGTCGTGGTATATTATTGTTGTCGCAGACTGGTTTTCGGTTACTTTTTTTTTTTACCTTCAAAATATTTCGAGCCTATATGTATAATATATCGTTATATCATACCGTNACAATATAATAATATTATGTTGCCTGCAGAGCCGTCGGCTCCGGCAGTGAACACAATAAAATATAACGCAGTGGTGAGCCGCCACCGCCACCGCCACCGCCACATTCTCCCGTATTTAACGATCGGTGAAGTTTTTCCAAAGAAATACTTCGGGCCTGACATCAAGGCATCAACCAATTACACGGTGTCGGGTATACACACACACACGCCGCAGGTAGTATGCTCGTTATATATATATATGCCCTTTTTAAAATCGTTCATCGTCTTCCACTCGGACCGGCTTTTAAAATATTTCGGGCCCACTGCACGTGACATTGTTAACGGGCCGTCGTAGCGTTTGGAAATAAATTAAACTCTCACACACACACAAACGCATATTTTAGACCTTATCCGGGACGAGTGGTGGGTAGGTGGTGTCAGGGGGGAGAGGACGACGCTCGGGCGGTTCGGTCTCGTTCGATTACACAACGACAAACGATGTGATGTACAAAAAAAAAAAAAAATAATAATAATAATAAACCGTCAGCTGCATTTGGGAAAACGCAGTGCACCGTGTACGTTCGAATACCCGATGTGATCTCACAAAAGGAATCGATCCGTGGAACCAACGAAACGGAAAGAAAAAAAACACAATAAACCTGGCAAAGTAGGCGCATTATGTGTACCCGGTGCGCGTATAAGACACGTCCACCACCTGCTGATTCTGCAGCGAGAGGAGCGGTGACACGAAATAAAATCGAAAATCGTGAACTGTTCGTACACCTACATCGTAGAGATTTAATGACACTTAAAATGTCCATACTGATATAGAAAATTAATCGATTGGTCTTGCTTGTGATCCCAAACCTTGGCAAATGTTTATTCAAACTTCTTTGGAAATGATTTGGGCACATTTACGCACGGTAAATTACACACAACTATAGCAGCTAAAGTTTTTTGCCTTCCATGCCCGGCAAAGTTGACGCGAGTCGTGAACATTGTTTTACAAAAGAAGTGGGTCGAGAGTCAAAAATGCTGGAGACCACTGGCCTAGACCAACGCACAGTCAAAGAATCATCGTCTTAAACGCCTTACAACAATAGAACACGACGAGTTCAAATCGTAACTCGTTATAAATAATATACTCAAGAGGTAAAACATAATTGTACGGACAAGATAGGTTCCGGCATGCTATGGTACGACTGCTGTGGAAATCGCTCGTCGGGACCAGTGGAGGTTAAACGAATGGTATGTGCGGTCACCCATCCGAGAACAACGACACCATAGCGAGACGTAGAGTTAAACGACCCCAATAATTATCCTATATAAGATCGATGTACTCAAATCACCTATACCGGGTGATAAATCAAACGTAATCACTAGGGCTGGGATTTTAATGCCCTACAAAACTCGAAAAATGTCCTAAAAAAATGCTTTTACGACCTAAAAACTCTAAATAATGCATTTAAAAAACCCGAAAATGCCATAAAAAAAATGCTTTTATAATCTACAAATTTTTTTATTTTTAATAATTTTAGTATAAATTACAATAAAAAGTTTTAAAAAATGCATTATACAAATCTATTACATAAGTGTAAACTATAAATACATAGTTTTAGTATAAATCTAAAAAAAAGTTGATTGTCCAATAATATAATACGAATTACGAGTAGGTTAGGTTAGTACTACCTACTTATAATCTGTTATTTTTATTCAAAAACCATGTTGGTGTAAAAATCTTAAAATCTTAAAATAAAATTTCAAATTCATACACTTGCAGGTTTCCAAAAACTTAAAAAAATGCTCCAAAAACTCTAAAATGCCCTAAAAAATTAAGAAAATGACCTAAAAACTAAAAAATGCCAAAAAATGCAAAATAAAATTTCTTATTCTCATTCAAGTGTACATAAAACAAATTTGTGACAAGACGAGCATTGCACAGTAAGCTTTGAAAAAACAATGCAAAGTGCATCGAAATCCCAGCCCTATAGTAATCACTATTACAATAACCATATATTAGCTACATTATCTAAAATATACACGGCACAGGTTAAGAAAGTGAAAAATCTTTTATTTTAAATAGCAAAAACATGCATAATTTACGTACTAAAATCAAGAAATATGTAGTTTTCCCTTAAAATTTGACGAAACGGTATGCAAGTATGCATTTTAAACTTTCTATTTTTAAACTCGTCGTTGTATTGCTCGGTTTTCTATAACTTGGTTTGTTATAAATAGGGAGCATATAGGTTGTAGGGATATGGAGTAATAGGTATGATAATAGGTAGGCGTATAAAAAGCTCAGAAATATAAATATAATTGTAAACACTTGTATACCCTACTCCTAATTACTAATTAGTAATTATACGTTGTACCTTTACAATATCTCAACAACCAAGTAATGGAGTACTGTATGGAGTGTCAATATGACTCGGCTATTGATAAATATTTTAACATTTTGACTGGTTAATGTATATAAATATATTGGTAAATACAGAACATTTTAAATTAAATGAAATGTCAAAAGGCTTATCAACAATCGGGTAATAAAAATGCATATTATTGACAGGTGGACCGTAGGCGTGTGGTGTGTCCCATTATCCTAATGTCAAACCCCCTATGTAAACTATAAACTTGAGCAACAAAAAAGAAGCTCATATAATAGAACGGAGAAAAACGATGATAATTATTTTGTTGTAATTCAATTTATGTATATAATATTTATATTATAATACTAATATTTTAGTTTCATTATTATTTTAAATTTTTTTTCTTTACTTACATACATCTGTACATACTTTTTAAAATTATTCAATACACATACATACATAGTACATTCATACATTTTTCACGTATTTTTTCATTTCTTTTCTCATAGTACAAATCAATAGTTTATATATGATTAATAGTTATTATAATATATAGTTAATTTATAAATATTTTATATTTTGTTAAAGGCACAAGGTAATTACTAAGTAGGAGTAGAGTATACAAGTGTTCACATTTATATTTATATTTCTGGGCTTTTTTCCGCGATTCATAATAATAGGCTACTTTTACAACATCGTCCAAGGTCTTTTTGGCTTTTTGTGGGTTATACGTATAGGTACGTATTTAAAACTTAGAATAGTGGTATTGAGTGGTACGAGTGAACCCGGCAGAATGTCGGTCAGCTACTACTTCGGTCATATTAACTTTGAAATTTAAATACTTAGGTATACGCCTAACTAATAAACTTCTCATCCGAAATTCGATTTTTGTAGATTGAAATACTCCGAATAATGGTATCTCTGGGATACGACATTTGAGACATATTTTGTTGTCATTAGAAAATATCAAAACTCGAAAAATAAAAATAGTAAAACAATTATTATCTTGTAATCGCATAAATATATTCCAAAAAAAATGTTTTTTAAAATAAACAGATAAATGATATATGATAAATGCATCGCTCCGTATTTATAGTTTTGATATTAAACATTACAAGTCATCTGTTCCGTACACAAAATCCACTGTGGTGATGTAAAAATTAGTACATATTTTATATCAATACTGCACCGTCTTGCATTTATTCTCTGTTAAGTCAATTTTTTATTTGCATGAAACACATAGTCGCCTGGAATTGGCCGTTTGATAAATCTATAGTGAACTAAAATGAGTAATATACAATGTGCATGCCTATAAATATTTTAAAATTAGCGATTAAATAAAAGACACGCCAATTATTACGGTTTAATAAAGTATTGCAATTAAGTATAAGTTATGAAAAAAAAAAAATTTTTAATAGTAATTTGCCGTTAATCTACTTAGATAAAATTATTGTAAATAATGGAAAATAGTTTTTGTAAAAATAATATTCATGTTAATTATAATATGTCATGATGAGCTGTCCCTGGCACCTTATGTTCATAGAAAATTCTTCTATTAAAATATGATGGCATATTTTAGTTTATATTATTGTCCCAGCGATGTCATTGTTTTTCTTCCGCTCCCAGGAGCTTACGCTCGGATACAATATTGATTGAATTTACTTTATTCGTAGGGCTTTTATAAGTTTGACAATATTTGAACGAATAGGTGTTAAAATAGATTAAAATCCACTCTACTATCACTCTATACTGAATTGTTTATTAATTAATCACTATCGCAGCATAACATATTTCTATAATATATATTCTATAAAATATGATTGATAACTACAATAACTTTTGACGATTTGTTTATGAACCCTCCCCCTCGAAATTTTTTTTGTGTACTTGCCTGCAATAATTAATATTGTTCATTTTCTTTCCGACACACCGAATGCTTTTATCGACATTGCAGCAAGAGCATGATTAATTCTTTGGGTTATAAAATATAGTATGATAATGTACCGCATGCCGGTTTGCGTACGGTATACGTAGAACAGCAAGTGTCCATGCCAGTCGTGGTTCTCAACCTTTTTTGGCACACTCACTCACTTGACAACCACAACAACTTCGACGACTTCGCCGGAGGCAATATTTATCGCCACCAGCCTATACATGCATGACATTTCTCGCGGCACACCGGTTGAGAACCACTGCAGGTCTACGCAGTCGCAACTACACTGTTGCTTTAATCTCGAAAAATAAAAAAGTGCTTCAAAATAAAAACAACTTTCTTTTAACAGAAATAGACATATGTTTCCCATATCATTAAAAATAATATCATAGCACAACGCAATACACTTAATATGAGACGTCATCTCATAAGCCGCACGCATCAACAATATATATTTATTATTATTATATTTGCAAATAATTATCACATAATGTTATCATGTCATTCGGCATGAGCATTAATTGAGCAACTGAACACCGGTCACATTTTCGTTGTGTCGTTTTCCAAAACGTCGGAAACGTTCGATTACGATGGATGTTTTGCTATAATCCTCGTTCGTTGAATATCACACGCAGATCATAATATAGTGAGATCAGCATAACATTTTAATGCGACATTGTAATGATCGTGGTAACAATAATTTTTTGAACCGTTTTGAATGCGGCTCATTTCGAACAATCGGTGTTGCGTTTGGGTCTTGGCTGATGGTTTGGATTATGAATAAAATAAAATATATCAAAATCTGAAGATTACTTACAGCGTACCGGTTACGCAGTTCGTCGGAACGAACGCAATTGATAGTTCATCGTAGGCACAAAATTGTGAAACACGATATTATTCTCTTTTCAGTGTATTACAACTACAGCATTGACCATGATATTATATAATATTGCACCATAATATTCATCCATACAACCCCCGAGGTGGCCGTTGCGAGGCAGGTGCACGGGCCAACCGGTTTCGGCTGCTCTTTCGATGATCCCTTACACAAGGGGTTCATTTTCCCTTTGTTCGTGCCCTCCACGACGTAGTGACCTAATCGGACGGATTTTCTACTTTCTATTGTTATGATAATACGTCGTGTTATTAATTATTATGTTGCCGTGATTTTGTGAGGAGACGAATTTACAGCTGGGTAAGCTCAACGACTTAACGATTATTGATCGTTGGGTTTCTATTTATATGAATTAACACTTCAATAATATATCCCACGGGTTCCCACTCCACAGTTTTGGCCAAACACATACGAAGAGATTGCACTTTTCCGACGAATGAGTCAATATTAGGATGTGGTAACAACAACTTTGCAGATACTTCGAAATTAATAATTTGGTGAAAAATCATGGTGAAAAAATAAAATAAGAACTTAATTACTAAATACAGATTAAAATTGCAAGTTAAAAAATATTTATATTTAGAAATATTCACTATTTTATAGTTGAAATTCGATGGAATATTTAATACACTGCAATACAGTTTTTGTTTTTAAATTTCCAAAATAAATTCATTTAATTCTATACCTATTTGGAGAAAAAAAAATTATTAATTATTAATTTATATGGATTTAAAATAACTAATAAGCACTAATAAAAATTTTTATTATATTTCTGACCGACGTTTTAGACCCTCCCCCAATGAATTATCTACATTGAGATGTAGAGATTTTTAAGAAATTACAACAGCGATGTCCTAATAACTGTGAGGTGAACGACATTCGTAGGTAGCTAATTACTTAAATATTATAATAAAAATGTACCAATAATATTTTTAAATAAAATTGTATATTATATACTTTATGATTGAAAAATATTGGTGATTTCAATGGTGTGGATTTACAATAGTACTTAATCCACGGATTTAAATCGAAATAAAAATGTTCGATTTTAATTTTAATTTCGCTTATCGATATAAGATTTTTTGATTTTAATTAAAAAATAATATATTGATAGTAACGTTTTATGGTTTTTATATTATTGCACATTATCGATTTAATCGTATTCTAGTTTTTTATTTGTTTTAATTTTGAACACCCCACTTTTACATTCTTACGATTCTGTATTGTTCATATATTATTTTCAATTTTGAATACCTAGCTAGGTGATCTCTAACGTGAACTAAGATAATATACAATATAACATGTGATGTACTCGTATATCTTAGTTCATGATCTATAATCATTCAATATTGATTTTACATTTCTATTAAATATGACTTATTACCTAGCGATGAACATTATTACAGACCCGTTGTCTATTGTTGAATTCGAATTTTTAATTTTTGTTTTTGTAAATTGAAATTAACCTACAAATTATACAACTATTATTCTTTTGATATAAATCGTAGACTTTCATTTTTTTTTCGATTTCAATATAAATGACAAGTGTCATTGGTATACATTTTTGATTTTAATATTACTTTTGACTTTTTTAATGATTTTTAGAAAATGAGGTAAGTACATATTATTTATAGCGGACGTAGTGGCTATTTCAAGTTAGTTCAATAACGATTATTCAATTTTATCTGTAGATATTATGCATACGTCATTTTGATGATATTTATTATTAAAAATAAAAATAATTTTTTAATTTATTAATTTTTTTGCGTATCACCAAAATGTTTTCGCATGACGCCTTAGACACATGTGCCATGGATTTGCCATCCCTGATATACAAGATAATTTATTGTATACAAAAACTCCCTTCCGAAATGCACTCCGTATCTAATACTGGGGGTGAATTTCTCCCAGTCTTCGGGATTATATTTCATGTATTGGTACACAATACCCATGTTATAATTTATTGCTTTTATTGTCGTTCGATGTCGTTGTCACGGACTGGGACCCGGGGGTTTGGAAGGCTGTAAAAACGTCCAGGGGTGGAAAATGTTCTCTTCGATTGTGCATTCGCGCGGAGATAATCGTTTTACAGGCCGTTTGTTCCCTCTATACCCGCATATAATATGATACGCGTCGTATTGTGTTTCGTTTGAAAGGGGCCAGATGCAACCGAATCTGTTCAAAAAAAAAAAACACTAATATATAGGGGAGAGATGTTTTTGAAATACGAGGATCAGCGAAACGAATCGCTAAAACCGTTTGGCCGTCCTCCGGGCGCTGAGATCTCCGGGAGGGCAACAACGATATATCGGCTGCAGGGGGTGAATAGCACAAAGGGGAGACTGCAAAATTTTATGGCGACGTCGGCGGGACGGATGTCACCCAGTCGTGGGGCATGTGGCCTAGGGACCGTTCGTAATTGTATTGCATAGAATATAATATTATACGAAAGCCGATGGGGAAAAACAGAAACCCCACAACGTACACACACGATATTACATTATAAATGTAAATGGTTTTTCGGAGTGTGTGTTTGGCGGCGTGAGATACCACCATAATATAATATTATTGAATATGCGCAGCTGCTAGGAAACACGTCCTCGGCATATGAACCGTACATAATATTATTGTTATTATTATAATTGTCCAACACATATCGTGAAAGGACTCCGTACTGGGAGCCCCGTCGATCGTTTCGTTTCTATTATTATTTTTTTATAAAATGTATCCGACTACTATACCCTGGCCACTGCTGTCATATGAGTTTATAATAATATATACATAGAAAGACTACATTCTACACGAACGAAGGATTTGTAGCTCAAATAGAACAATATTCTTACCGCTTCAAATAAAATAAAATTAACAATAATAACGAAAACTTTGCTGAACGTGGTTGCATCCGAGAAACGTGAAGTTATAATTATTTCGAATCAAAAAAGGTTAATTGACAAAAACTGCACACTATTTTTAATCTACCGACCAACTGCATTTCGAACGTCAAAAAATTTTACCAAATTTTACCGATAGGGTTAGGATTGAAAGGATTTTTATTTAAAATTGTCATATATTCTTACCACCAGCAATGAAAAAAATTACTTATTTTTACAAATTATATGAAATAATTCTTGTAACATGTACACATATGATGTATATAACAAAAAAATATAGAATTCAAATGTACTTATTATTGACGAGTACGTACTTTGCTAACCATAATTTCTATTATTAATATTTTTATATTTAAATAAATATATTAGTTATATATTTTATATTCAAAGATTGTATACTACATAATCATAATATTTTTGGTTTTTGGATAAATATACGCAAAACCTAAAAATATGTGTAACCCATAAAATAAATTGTTTTTGGAGTAGACGATTTTAGAACGTGTAGTTTTTGTAAGTCTTGCTGTAAGCTCATTACTGAATAATATCAGGTTACTATTCTGAATTTTAAATATTTCACTTGAAACTTTAAGAGGTGAATCGTACTTATTATTTTAGTAATTGGTTTTTAATTAAAGATTTTTTTCTCATCCAAACAAAATAGTTCAACATAAAACGTTTCTCGAGTTTTAGTAAAGAAAGTTAACAAGGAGATAAACTACCAATTACAAACCATGGTATTACAGATGTCGATCCTACATGTTTAACTTGTGTACATCATAACAGTTTATTGTTTGGTTCTCAAAAAATGCGGTGTTATTTGGACGTGCGTGAAATGGGCCATTCCCCGGTCTTGTCGGACCAACTCCAATATTTTGTAACTATTTGCACCTCCCTATTTTGAGCACCATAAGAGGTTTGGTGATGATGGTGTTACAAAATATTGACGTTGCATGAAGTCGATCAGACAAAATTCTCCACTTCTGACACGTGTTATTCGATTGAATTTCACTGTTACTGTGCGGTTCCGTATAATAATCCTATTATAATTGTATTTAAACTGATACGCATTTTGAAATATTTAATTCATAATCTTGAAACGGAAACACTTGATCATATTACAGTTGACCTTGCAGCGTACATTACACTTTGATGTTAATGTAAAACCTACTTCTGGACTTAATATCCACTAATATTACGTAACCGTCATCGACGATATTATAAATTTTTTTTTTATAGGAAGGAAGGTACAAAAATATAATCGTAATAATAATACTACCATTACTGTATAGTTCATACTAGACTGTGTATATTGTGTTACTTACTAAGTAAGTGATTTTTTTTTCAACCAATAAATATTGTGAACGATTGATGCAAAGTTAACACAAATATCATTTATTTATTATACTTTATTTTATTTACATTTTAATACCAAGCAATAAAGAAACTTGTGTTAGGTACATGATTAAATATTAAAAATATTTTGCATTGTAAAAATACAATTACAGAGAATAGAGATAGATTAGCAATTATAATGGCAAATTATCAAATATTGTTCACAGTAAAGGAGTAACAATACAAGTTCACAAATAGAGTAATATTATCGGAAGAGGGTCAGAGATAAACTAGATCTTGAAACCTTTTTATAACACACGTGTACTAGGTTGGTTTCTCGTGAAAAAAAAACGAAGAAAGGTACGTACAAGTACGCAATTATAAAGAAAAACAAATAGGCACGCCGTTTTTTGCATATTTTTTTGGTGCTAATTATTTCGAGGAATATTATAATAATATTATAGTATTATGATAATAATTGTTATGGTCAGCTATTTGTCACAAAAATCGCCAGGTGACATGCGTCTATGTTTTCAATCGCACTTACAAAAACAAATTATAACGGGTAAAAAAATAAAACGATCGACGAGTTCTTAGTAAAAATGTCAGATTAATTTCTGTCTTGCATACCTACAGGTGAAATAAAATTTCATAAGTTAAGGTCAGCAGCATTATAATAACATTGCGAATCATTTTTAATTTATATACGATAAAATATATACATTTGAAACTCCATTGCGCAAAATGGTGATTTGGTCGTCCATATTATATGACAGCGAAAACAAAGTTCGTAAAAAGAAAAATGTAAAGTCACAATTTAATGTAAAATTAAATCTTACATGAATTCGGTCAGCATAAATTGCGGTTATCGTTTTCATTCGTCAACTAATTTCGCTGGTCGAATTTCGAAATAATATAATGAATATAGCGTGTACCTACCCATTGTTCGCGGGACGAATTGAATTAAAAAAAATTTAATACATATTTCCGTACTGTATATGAATACAATTTATGTGCATTAATTATAATGATATGGATGAATCGGTGGTTTTACTAACACGGACGGCTTAAATTATTTCTACACACAACTGATCGGAGTATGTAAAAGCCCCCTACATCCTCACCACCGGCAGTCCTTTTTTTATTTTTCGTGTTCTCAGTTCGCAGCCAAAACGTTCAAGAAATAATACCGACGATCGACTATTATTACCATTAATAGTGCTTACAAAATGTGTACGACAATATAAATAATCTAACCTTGGTAAAAATGTTCCCGATATTGATTCATATTGTACGCATTATATCATTTGTATTTTATCATAATTTGTAAAATTCTGAAAACGAATACTTCGAATTATTACAAAAGAAACCGTGAAAAAAAAAATGTTTTAACCATTTTTCTTGTCTAGGTATGGATCATAGACAGTCTAAAACTCTGTTAAAATAGGAAGGAACATTTTTTAACCAAGCCAACAATGTAATAATGTTGTCAGTTCTAAGCCCGTAAAATTGGCAAACTTCTTTTAACCTATTGGGATACCTATATTTTATGGACCGCAATAGTGTGGTTTTTTGAAGGGAAAAAGATAAGAGGTAACAGGCAATCGAGTCGCGGTAATTACCAACTCCGCCACGACACACCCACAGACATACAGAATACACACCAATAAACACCAACAGTTCTGTAATATACCGTTCAATACGACAGTTGATAAATTGTTAGGTATTGTTAAGAATCATATATTTTGAAAAATTACAATAATTATTGCGCCAACAAAGGTCGAATCGACGGCGACGACCACGACGGGCGAAGCATAGACATTCAGTACGATATCGAAAAAACATTTTGTTATTCGACCGACAGCCGGAAGATGACACCGAAAATAAACATCTGCTGTTGTCAAACAGTTATTCACAAAGTATTATTAATTATTATATATTTTTAAAAAAATGCTACACTGACATTTGTTGTCTCCGTCTTACAAGTGCGCAACATAACAAATCACGTTTTGCTACGTTAGTTTAAAAATGTTTGTGCATTTTAAAATACTCATAGCTAGTTTTAAAATTTAAGTATAATGAAAATAAGCCTATGCGAATCCCTAGATAATCATCTCACCAATACATTTTATAGGAGGTCAATTCTCACTCTAATGTTTAATTTTTAACGGAACCTTACGTGATCTTCTGAGCTTAAAATTTGCCATGTAACTATCTTGTAAAGCGGAGACAACAAATGTCCTCTTGATATGATTTATCACATAGCTCATAGTTTTGTTACAAATACGCTTTTGTATGGACAAATTTTTTTTTCTGTACTTTTTTATAGTTTTTTTTTTATTCTTTTTTTTCTGTTCGTGTCGTTACACGTCGATATTATACCTACGTACTTAATACAAATACGACGTTCGATGAAAAATAAATGCATAATTCAACGCATTTTTTGCAGTCTGGACACTTCCCATCGTTACACACGTCCTTTATAATAATATTATATAAAATATTGGTACCTATACCGCAGGCGTGTATGTTATAATATAATATAATTCAATAGATTCGACGTATAATACCATACTATTGCATAAATTATTTTAATATGGACTGCACTGGATTTTATTTCTTTATTTATTGATTTTTTTTTAACACCTAGACGACCGCGACGGGCGCGTATATTATACTACTGCCATCGTATCGTGTGCACTGTCGTCAAAAATAATAAATTTACAATTCGCGTGGAGATACTTTTTTTGATTTTCGTGTGCCCTGCGCCTAGATGTTGGACGGTAAGACCGTTGAATAATTATGACACACTCGTAATATTACATACGCGTAATATAGGTGTGTGTATACGGTGGCAGACTAAGGTGCCTGGGCTGTCCTTGCAATAATTTTATGAGGCGCTGGTCAACCTGCAGCGTCACAAGTCAAGTATATTTCACGAGGAGAAAGAGGAAGACTTAAAAATAATACACCCGTAGAATTTGGGTGCATTGGGATTTTTCAGGTTCATTAAGGTAGCGCTGGTAATTATACGCCTATATGACGAGCGGATTAACGTTGTGGCCGTATTAATTCATATTATATGTTTCGAACAAATTTCTAAAAGGTAAGGAGGACATTAATAAGCTTAAAATTTAAAGTTACATAAAAACTACATTTGTTTACACTTTTAAACTTAATAACTAGATGGTCGATTTTCTATTTAAATTAACTTAATAATTTGAAATATAGTTTAGTCAGCTGCTGTTGAAATAAATTATAGCTTTTTTCAGTAAACTTTAAATTTAAAATCAGTTTAAAAATATAACGGCTTTAATGCTTAATACGTTAAATAATGTGTAGGTAATACTTTAATAATAGTTATAATACAATAATTTCTGTTATGTTTCCTGATTCAATAATATCATATAGGTATAGATAAGCACGAAATTCTCAATATTTATGATTCTTACCGTTGTATTTCACACTTGTGTTACTCGATTTCAATTTATTGAGAACAAGCGCTGGTACAAACACATCTACACATTTGCAATAAATTCCGAACTAAACGATTGGACCGAAAATCAGTTCCATAAGAAAATCGAATGTATAAATCTCTTTTTTATTCGTTAGAATATCGAAAATGGTCATGCAAATTTCATAATATGACTACCTACAAAATATTTGCACAGATTGTAATATTTAATTTTTTTAGGTCAATTCGAACACAATTACGTTTAAATAATAAAATTGAATAACACCCATGAAAGATTTGTGAATTCACTATCCAAAAAACATATTATTTGTAGATCCTATATTGGAAAACTAAATAAAACTCGTCGAATTCAAAAATATGTACTTACATCATACTTGTATTCAAATATTATTGTTACTTCTGAAACACAAGTCTCTCACACTCATACCCGAGAACCACAGACCACGGTTATATGATATATTTTTATGTTATGCACCTACCTATATACATCAGCGTTATGTTTTTTGAAACTTATGGATGTATTCTTTTTCTTCGCCGGTTTTTGAGTTTATGGAACCAAAATACGTATGTAAATATATATCCCGAAAAACTTATATAATAAGAAGTACAGACAAATATTAGGCAACAATATTATAGAGTGCCTTATATATATCTACTTCAAATAATGCATGTTTTATTGTTTATTCAATTGTTTTCGAAGACAGATAAAGCGCTTACTATACAGGGTGATTATTTTGTCAATAACAATTCATCGTTATTTCTACTCATAACTTATCACACTGTTGTTTTTGAACATAAAATTTTTGCTTTCTCTGTAATAAATTAAGTCTACGAAACATCTTTTTTTGAAATAATTATTCATTGTACATTTTTAAAAAAGATTTTTACTTTTTTAGAAGACAATTCGTATGTTTACAATGCCATACTCATAAACAAAATATTTTTAGGGGAATTTTGATGAATAAATTATAAAAATCTACGAATTGTTAATTGGTTACAAGTCAAAAAAGAATAGATAACCGGAGTACCTACTGGACCGAAATTTTTATGGTACCCCAGTGCCACTCAGGCGGTCACCGTAACCGCAAACAATTTGATTTTCGTTTCCTCCAAATCTTTGTCTACCTACCTGTCTAAGTTAAAGTTTGAGAACCAAAAAGAGTTAGGCACTCAGTTGCACCACAAAAAAGCGGTTCTCGTTGTTAATCCAAAAAGTGATTGGACTTAATTTTGGAATCAAAGCTCAACAATTTTAATTTTAATTAAATTAAGTTACATTTCAATAAAATAGGTAGAAATAAGTACGGCGGTAACAGGGCTAAAGGTTATTATTCTCCCGGGCTGGTCCCAAATTCCAGTCCGTCAATGGCGACAGAGTATGGTTGTAAGGTTAGTATATTGTAACCTACCCATGTCTATCGCGAAGGACGAGAGACTATTACGATTTCCGGGTATAGCTCCAGCGGACAGTGTGTCAAACACATGTGTCTAGTGTATTATATTACACACCCAATGAACTCGACAGAATATTCTAGTGCAGTCACGCGATGATTAATACTAATGTCGGTCGTAAGATTTGTTCAAACACGTGTTGTGTATTAAAATGTGTTTACTGTCTTAGGATAGGAGAATACGTACGTTACGCCCACAAAAACGAGAAAGGCATTAAAAAAATAATATTATGCACATTATTTACTTTATATCGTATGCAGGCGATGCGTTTCGAAATCTTTGGCTGCAGCTGAAATAAATTATTATTATTATTATAATCATTATATAGAGAACGTTTCGAAAACAAAAAATACCATAATATAAACGAGTGGTGTAGGCACCGGAAACAGTGTATATGTTATACGATGATAAGACAAAGATAAACATCACAACCCAACCCATTTTTTACGGTTTTTATTTGTCGGCGTTTCGTAACTTTTTTTTATTTGTTTAAGAATAATCGTTGATGGTGGTGTGTTTTTAAACACGTATCGAATGGATTTTTAAAATGAAACAACACTCAGTATAACTCGGCGGTAAAACGTAAACGATTTTATAAAAGAGCATTCTCTTGATTCTTGTGAATGGAAATGTTTAATATTTGACTACTGTAGCAACACGTCAATACGTTATGTTCTATAAATTATAATGAAATTGTTCGACTCACACGATTCAGGAAATGAATCCAAGTCGATTGTGATCGATATCTTAACCATATTATAATAACAATAATATATTACGATGAAAATGTTCGTTTTTTTGTCATACACTACGTTGTCGTATCTAAGATCCGAAAACTTCTTATTAAACACAGTACGAAACAGCACACATTATGTTTACTTAAAAATGTATACATATTTTTTATTTGTAAAATATATTATTTAATATTTATCCGTTTATTTAAGTTGACAAAATGTAAATAGTAAATTACCATCAGCTAAGTAAGACTCACCACAATAATCAATTTTTTTTTTTTTACACGTAATAATATATAACTAGGTACATTATTTAATATTCTTTATAAACATACCTAAGTCATTTTATTTCCTTTTGGGAGATAAGAATATCTCGACGATTCATAGTAAAATGTAGTACTTCAATACCAAACTTTTTGATAAATTTAGTGAAAATTGTTGACGTTTTCACGACATCTATAATATAGCAGGTCTGTAAACTAAAAATAGTGTGCGGCATTTGCTATTCAATAAATCAATTTTTTTTAAGTTTCCCTAAAAAGTCATCTCAGTTTACTATTGAATATAATAATTATTATACAATATTTTTTGAACGACAATAACATAATAAGATGATTTTCAAGTTACATTGTAGCTACAAATATGAAATGATGCAACATATTAGCAGATATAGTATACTACATTAATAATGCAAAACAAAAATGTGAAGACGTGTCTATAATGTACAATTAGAAAGATAAAAAAAACATGAATAATTAAACTAAATTAAATGTTAAGGTCGTGCTGTAGTCACAATTAACCGATATAGTGTGCTGTTTTTTGTATATCGACTGGGTGTGCAGTTTTTGGATATACAACCCTACACGTGGGCGGTCACAGCTACAACGAAGAAACAAAAATATGATACACAATAATTATTATTATCATTAATTATACTGACTTCGTCGATTTCAATTGCGACGGTTTGATAAATCCAAAATACGAGGTTCTCATTATAAATTTGTTAAAAAGTGCGTTTTTCAATAAGACTTTTGATTAGATCACTGCCGCTGTGGACGTATTTCAATATTATTACACAATATTTAAAAACTGACATTTTTGGTAAAAAAAATTTGCGATTGTGTAGCTTGGTCCGTCCAAAATAAATGGCCTGCGTTTTTGTCGTTAAAATAGGACGAGTAGTCTTGTGACGTAAATTACTGCAGTTATATTTTACAATTTGAGTTGATTCTTAATGCATTTAAACATGAGTACTATCGCTCAATTTATTATGTTCCAGTACTCCAGAAAGTGGCCGGCAACCGATATGGCTGCGTGTCAAATGCGACACACGCGTTCAATTTATGGTCGGCATTGAACTCCGCACAACCCACAATCAAAACCTGGCTGATAATCAGACGTCGCTTATTTATTAAATGTTATTGGAACGGACTATCTGTATATTGTTATCGGTCGTTGTTAAAATAACTATTCAATGTGTACTATACAATATTACGACAATATTGTAACGTTCGTTTAGGTTAACTGCAGGAGCTCCGAAAAATGTCACAATCATATTATACTGCTTAAATTTATGCAGATTTCGGGTATTTAAAAAAAAACATAGTAAAATATTAAATCAAAGGACATTTGAAAAAAAACACGCTGTATTAATATATAAAAATATTGTATTAGTTTGAAAATTCGGGAAGAAAAAGTGTAAAAATTATGGAATAAGATTTGTAAATCATATAAAAGAAAATATGAAAGAATTGCAAAAAAAAAATTATTCGTTGAAATCATCGGAAAATCACACACATTTTTACTAGTTACTTAATATTACTAATTTGTAATGATACATTTTTAATCATAATCCTAACGGCAAAGCTAATGATTTTAATTACACCCATAGATATTAATCCAATTATATTGCCAGTCCTGAGACTGAAAAGTGGAAGGAATATATTGATTTTTTTTAAACATCTCTACATGATTTACGCGTGAAAAAAAATATTACACAATTATTTACATTATATGTACAAAATTTACCCAAGACGCAATTTATGAGTGTATGAAGAATACCAGGGCCAAAATTTACAAAAAACAATTTTAAATGTCACTCGATTTACAGCGACCCATATATTTACCGATGCGATAAAAATTACAGCCACATTATTATAGGTATAAGTACTTATGGGGCTGTCACGAATAAATGATGATTACAAATTTAAAAAAAAATTGCAAGAAACATCCAACAACAAAAATCAAGTTAAGAACGGGAGTTTTTATTTTATTAGTAAAACCTATATTAATAGATACTGTCCTGCAGTACTACTGCAGGGACACTTTGCCATTTTATTCTTTTAATAACGGTTTTAATGTTTTATAAAATCTATGATATAACTAAATGTATGGTAAAACCAATTACACACTGCAGCGGTCGTGTACTAACAATAATAAGTATGAGTTATTTATTTATGGGTGTTTCCAATTCAACAGCGAACATTCCAAATCGCGGGTAACGAGGGATTACCAGTCTTGTGAAATACTCAAGTAAAAGTAATCATCTACTTTATAAGTACTCGAATACGTATTTTAAATAAGGTACTTGAACAAAGTATTTTAAATATTTTTTAAAAGTAATCTATATTTAAAATCAAAATACTAATTTTCAAACACTTTATAATATTATTGTACTGTAAATATTTTGATGATTTTTTCAAGTATATAAATTCATAAAATAAACGTGTGGTGTAAATTTCAAGTATCTGCCGTGATTCGTTTTTGAATTACAACAAAATAAAAAAATGTTGTATGAGAAATCAAGTGAATATTAATGTTGTAAAATTGTCAACATCAAACTCTCATAAAAATGTAATTTGACTTTCTGGTAAAGGTGGACAAACTTTTAAAAAATGTTGTATTAAATTTTGAAATCTTAGATATAAAATGAAACATTTTTATAAATCTCTAACACAAAATAATTTGCAAATGTCCGTGATTTTTACGAACTTGTCAAGGTTCTAAATTCAAACGCTCATAAAAAATATTGTCTATTTACGTTCAACTTTTTTTCTTAATTTACACTAACAACAATACTTACGAGGAACCTTGTATTACATTTACAAGTTTTTTGATACATCAAACATTTTTTGATCGACATAAGTTTACAAAAGACCAATAATGATCGAACATTTTATATGTTTATAAATACTTTCAACACGTGTCAAAATATTTTGAAAAGTTTATGGTGTTTAGAAAATGCTAAAACATTCAGTGAACAAGTATCTATTTAGATGTTTTTTAGAGTTAAATCGAAAACCAAAATCGTTTTTTTTTTTCGAAACCGAGTTTCCGTAGGAATTCCAGTTTTTAATTAATTTTTGTTCTTTTTTCTTGAGGCTTTTGTAAGCTAATAGCTATTGACAATTTTTTACTTTTGACTCCCCAAAAGTACCATTATATTCACTTTCCAGCCAGAAAAGATGCTGTTGAAGAAAATCGAAGCACTTTTACTGGCACAAAACACGATGACGGACACGAAAAAAAAAACATACATTATTGTAAAATCAATACATTTATCACTTCACTCGGAATCTAAAATGAGTGTTTTTTTGTACGTCTGTGATCAATAAAGTCGAAAACTACACGACAATTTTCAAAATAAAAGTTATATAATCAAATGATTTGTTGATCATTTTACGATATTTTAATGTCTTGCAATTTATGAGCGTAATGAAATACTGTATCGGTTTACACTCGTATAATTTACTTACAAATAAAAATATCAGGTAATGTTAAGAATGTAATAAACATTTGTTTAGTATAAAATATTTATCCAACTTATCTAGGTCGATCGACACTCGAGTATCCTCCTCATATCGGAGGACGATATCGTCATTATATGGAGCGTTCACAGATGGCAAAACACTGAAACACGTTATTTAATGCCGATGGGCAGAATTCGTCAGACGTAAGCAAAATAATTTAATATAATTTGTGAATAATTTAGAGCGTATATAATAACTCTGAAGTAATATTATTTTAAACAATCGTTCGCTGTCTTACGTATTTTTCTGTCGTATAGGAAACCAATGTAGAATAATAGAAAATAATTCTGGTTAACAATTAATGGACAATGTGTAGGCGTGTGCAAAATACGTATTTGAATACTTAGTAAAAAAAAGTGTTTACACGCACTTTCAAATACAACGTTTTGAATCTTACACGTTGTACAGAGCATTTTAACAAAAACACGAACACGTATGATTTTTTTCGTCCAAGTATTAGAACCTGCGGTTGAGTAGTTTTGTTTTCGTGCGATTGAGATCAACACGAGCGTAAATCTACGATAAATTTTTATGAGCGTGTAAACTTGGAATCTCGACAGAATTCGTAAAAATCACGAAAACGAGCAAAATTATATTTAGTCAGAAATTCATAAAATGTTTTGTATTCGTATCTACGATTTAAAAACGTAATGCAAGATTCCTCACAAAGTTGTCATAATAATAATATTATTCGTTAGATCGCGTTCATGGCGCTAGTGAAAATGCAACGTAATGCAAGATTCCTCACAAAGTTGTCATAACAATATAATTATTCGTTAGATCGCGTTCATGGCGCTGGTGAAAACCTTATACGAAAAATGTGGGGTCGGAGTACCAGAGTCTCATGCACTGGTCGGCACTTTTCTTCCGTTTCGACGGCGGCGGCACGACGACCGTTAGGATCGCGGCATCCGTTCCCGTAGCATTCTGTTCGATTCCATGGTAGTCTATGCCGCCGCCGTCGAAACCGAAGAAAATCGCCGACTAGGGCATGAGACCCTGGTGCTCCTACCCCACATTTTTTGCATAAGGTTTTTGACTGGCGCGATCAACGCAATATTTGTTGAATTTGTTGATCAGCAGTTAGGCTTAGCTAAAGTTTCCATACGGCTTTTTCGGACGTTTGTCCACCAGTCGCATAATATTATAATAATATTATAATATATTATATAAGGATATTCGGTGTGCGTCCGACGTCTGTTCTGAGGTTAGCGATCGCAGGACTAAGGACGTGTGCCAAAACGCTAGATGGCGCTACGGTATCCTGTTTGCGACCATGTGCGGTTTCACAGATTCCGTGGCGACAAGCTGAGTGAATAAATCATTTTTATGTAAACAATGAATTAAGTTTGCATAATATTCTGCATGGGTGTTGATAATAATAATAATAATAACAATTGACACCTAAAAAGCAATATCTGAATTATCCAATAAGCAGTTATGTCGAGAATTCTTTTTAAACATTTTCAAAATACATCACATGTACTTTTTTATTCGCATGTAATGTTTGTATATTTATCGCCAATGTATAGATACTTGAAATTATTAACAAACATTTGAATTACGTCATTATGCAACAATTCATTAATTAGTTCAAGAATTTATTCATAGTCTTTTTCATATTTCATTCAGGCGAGTTGGACCTTCGCAGCATACATATTTTACGCTATAATTATTTCATAATATTATTCGTACTTGATAAAAACGTATAAGTTCATAAATTCATAATATAGTAGTGGATATTCAAAAGAAGGAGGGTTGTTTGTACCATTGTACAATGACAGATAATTGAAATTGAGATTTTAGATAAAAATTTTAATAAAATATTATATATATTTCATTTTTAACATTTTTTTCTTTTATTAATTTTTAGATTTTAAGTAATAAATCACCTCGGGTAATTAATGTATAATACAAATGAATGCTCTTGGTATCACAAAATTTTGTTTAAATAAACAAGTAATGTAACTTGATAAAAAAGTGGGCTAGTATAGAGATCACTCTGCTGTACCGTAGTCTGTAGGCCTATAGAAGAGCCACTGTAACGGATGCGTTAAATTTAAATTCAATGGTATAAAAACATTGTACACAAAGAATGATTCTCAGCGAAGGCAGTCTGTCGGCATATTATAATATTACAAAGTTACTATGATACTGTTATTATTAAAGTAGTTTATTTCAGTATTAGACATTAGTAGATAATTAACTAGGAAAATTGCAAAATTGTATTTGAAAATGTCATTGTGTGTACACAACATAATAATAATTATGCTTTAAAAGTTTCAAGCATATTTAAATGCTAATGTATTTAAACCCACGAATAACAATTTTAAATTACAATAAAATAACTAAAATACATACATCGTTTCAATATCTAATTTTGTCAGAATTTTAACTTAAATATCAATAAAAAAATTCGTATTTATACATTTTTTGATTTTTTGATTACAGTATGAACTCCTTATGAGAAACGATGTATTAAATGTTCAATCCTTTTCTATAAAAATTGAACATTTAATACATTTACAATATAAAATTATTTGCGAATTTTCGAGATTTTTTAATTTGAGCTTTAAATGGTTATAAAAAAAATTATACTTATTGCAACACTTATCGGTAGATTAATACCTAATTAATACGTCTTGATACTTTGATAGTAATGTTGAGGTATTGGACATTTCAGATATATTAGAAATCAAAGCATTCACATTTAGTTATATAAATGTATCTTAAATTAAACACATATCAGCTGATACACCTACGCCAATATATTTTTGTTTTTAGTAATCAAAGTACCATCAGAAAATATTAATACAAATTAATATTTAAGTGATAATTGACATGACTGTTAAGTGTAGATATTTATTAGGTACTTTAGAGTTTATTAAAGTTGAAAACTAACACTGAAAGCTAAACCAACATTAATTAATCAGCTGACTCAGCTCAAAAATGTTTGAACATAACATAACCTGACAATACCCGAATATTGTATTTATTAGACTATCCTTTCGGAGTATCATTAGCCAGGACGACCACACTGTCCCAACTTGTATGTATGTATGTGTGTATGTATACAAATGATAAAATATTTCAATAAAAAAAGCAAAGTCATAATTATTAGAAAACGATTGTCTTATTAGATGCGGTGACACTGATTTGCAGTGCGCTGTTTCAATTTGAAAATGAAATCGTATGTGCACAATTTAATAATGTACTTTGAAAGTTTCATGTACCCACCAACAATATGTTTCAATAATATTTGAGTTTCGACAAAATCATTGTTCTCTGTTTAAACATCTAATTCCGCGCAAATTTGAATTTAAAATATTATCTAACAAATAAAAACTGTGCTAATGTATTTTTTTTTACATTTTGTTGTTACGATACAAACTAGTCACGAGAGACTTTTTTTTTAAATGTACAAAAAAAATAAAAAAATAAAAAAAAATTGAAATATTATAACATTTTTGCCTATGAATTTTTTTTCGAGATTTTGATGATTTTTGTGAAAGTTTGTACTTAAAATGCTAATAAAAAGTCATCTTTACGTATGTTTAGTATTTTTCAACTGCTATTATTTAAACTTGTGGCGAATCTTGTATCACATTTTTAAATCTTAGAAAATAAAAATAGAAACATTTTTCTTGACATTTATAGAAAATAAACTATAAAAAAAAAAGTGTTTATTCGGCTGTTGTATTCGACATCGTGTAGTGACGTTGCAGTGACGTTGTAGGGACGTTGTAGGAACGTTGCAGAGACGTTGTAGAAAATAAAATAATATCATCATGGAGGCCGATCGGAACACCTGTAACAGGAGTATATGCAGTGATCGCGACGGCCGCCGAACGAGGGCCCACACATTCTATCGCCGCCGCCGCAATCACGGGCAAAGACGCCGCCGTCCCGCGGCTACCGACGTCGAACAAAAGTAGCGATTAGCGAGTGCGACCCTGGTACTCGGCGACGGTAAAAACCGTGGAAATCGAAGTGTTTTGAAAATTAGTCTTTCGATTTCTTTGTTTTTTACTGACTTTTTTTTTTGCACTAGTTATTCATAGCCCCATAGGCATCCTTAATTTTTTTTTTTTTTTTTTAATTTTTTTTTCTGTACCAGGTCAATTATTATTTTCACTTTTTTCGTTTTTTTTATGAGTTACTGCATCTAGTGCGATCGTGTACTAGAAAAAAAATTAATCACGAAAATTCGGTATTCCCATTAAGACAGTATCTGAATACCAGAAATATCTGATGGAATTAATTTATATAAAAAAAATAGCAGCAACACAGATTACATGTGTTAATAAACGTTTAATGACTAATGATATAGATGGTTTATAAATTGGTACCGCTTCTTAACAAAAGGGGGGGGGGAGTCAAGTATTCCTGGACCATAGTAACTTGGGCCATAAGTAATAAGTGGGGCACGGAATTATATGCACTTATAATGTACGAAATATGCATGTTTTTATGCACTGATTTTCATTAAAATATGCAAAAATGAATTTTAATCAAATTTATTTAGTTTGAAAATGTATATAATTAATTAAATAATCAATAAGGAACAAAAAAATGTATTAAATGTCAAGTTGAAATAATTTAACTGTATTTAGTACAATGTATGATGCATTTTGAACATTCACTCATCTAAATAAAAATTCATGAAGAAAAATAAATTTGGCATATTTTTATAAAACGCCTAAGTTACCTGGAGGGAAACAGTTGACTTACTGATTAGTGTCTTTAAAGACTTGGATAAATTTTCAAATAAAAATGTACGTCGGTATTCTTGAATCTAAAAAAACTTCTCATTCGCGTGATTTACGTAGGATATGGCGTTAGGTATAATCAATAATACTTAATACTATTTTTTTTCGTAAACATGTATTTAGAAAAATGCTAAAATATGCACAACAATTTAAAATGGTCCAAATATGCAAAAATATGCAACATTTAATTTTGTATACCAACGTCCGACACATTAGCTTAAGATTCAAATTTATAGCTTATCTAGCTACTTTTTAGACTATTAAAACAAAACATGGAAATGCACATAAATCCGGGCCAACTAGTTATAAGCAATAAGTGTGTATTATTAACCTATATATTCATTTCGATCTTTAAATACCACCAATTAGGAAGCTATCGTGAAGACGGTAGCAATGGGGTGGGCGATAGGTTGTAAGGCGTAGGATTAGATCCCCATAAGTAGTAGCGTAGAATTCGAATACGACCGTCAAGGTTCGATGTCCAAAAAAATTAATATCTTTATATTGCATAATAGTTATACGTTTAAGTTTGAAAATTACGGCTATGTAACATAAATAGTAATGGCAGTATAGGGTTGTAACGATATTATTTTGATGTTTGAAAACACATTACAATTGCGTTAATCCGTTAATGTAAACATAAATGTGACGTTATACAATTTGGACATTAGCGGTAGGTACCGTTAATGTTAATTTAACGCAAAAGTAACAACAAATGCAATGTCGCTTTTGTGGGACAACAGAAAATGTCGAAAAGACAGTGGCTCTTCAGTTAAACGCTATTTCAATATTCATATTACAGTACAGCTATACAATTGTAAAAACCACCTGAAGAGCCGTGGTTCTTCTCTGAAATTATAACATATCGTTACTTTGTTTGCTTACCTCGTATAATATAAACTTAAACAGATTTGAACATTATTTAGTTTTCTTATTTATCCAACGTATAATATTATAAGTAAATATCATAAACACTGAAACTATTCTGAAGTTTTTCTTAGACGAACTCGTCTTTGAAGCAATAATCATACGTTAATTTTATACACTTTTATGCATGAGAAGTTATTTTATAATAATTGACAATAATAACAACAGATTATGGAACCACCAGGCACCAGGAA
Organism: Myzus persicae; assembly: GCF_001856785.1. Classification (NCBI taxonomy): domain Eukaryota; kingdom Metazoa; phylum Arthropoda; class Insecta; order Hemiptera; family Aphididae; genus Myzus; species Myzus persicae. Next base: position 180,984 of record NW_019104024.1, read on the forward strand.
GTTAGAAAAAAAATTCCAAAAAAATCTTCATGTGGCATCACAGTGAGTATGCGTACACTAAATACCTCACACACTTCAGAAACACCCTGTATAAGTGTCAATAAAGTGTCCAATATAAACCTGAGCTTCAGCCCTCAGCCCCCCCCCCCCAAATGTCAAACACTATTTGCGCCTATGGCAATCGTACCAGTGTGGTGAAAAAGCTGTTTTACAAATGTTATCACTGGTATCAAAAATTATTCATCATCATCCTGCTATGGAGGTAAATATTGACTAAATTAATAAGACCATGTTAAAGTTATAATGTTAAACGTTCGAAAAAAATGAGAATAGTCCACTACACGCTACCACTTTACCAGGTATACTTAACCCCATGCAACGGTATAATAAAATGCACAAAAATTAAAATATTTTAATTATTGAACACTTGTTTACTAACTATAGCACTACCTACAACATATTATTGTGTAATATTTACCTTCGTGGTTGATGGATGTATACAATATATTATTGATAATATGTAAGTATTAATTTTAATAATTTATATTTTATTGTTTAATTTTTTAGTATCTTAATTTATAAAATTATTAAAATTGTTTTTATATTTTTAGTAATGAATACACGAATATAACACTAGTTATAAGTTTACTTTAATTATAATTGTAACATTTATATATCATAATAATAGTATCTATTAACTTATAACAACAATCGTATTTTAAATGGCACTTTATTTTTAAATTATTTTATAACTTAAATGAAGTACGAAAGTAGCGCTCTGTGCTAATGAAT